>NW_025963548.1:7505572-7805572 GCF_910591885.1 Bombus terrestris
ATATTGCATTACTAAATGACGTATAACGTTATATTGCACCACTATTGATCGTATAACGTTATATACTATTACGCTACAACGTATAACGTTGTATTGCATCACTATAGGACGTGAACGTTATATCGCATTACTGAATGACGTATAACGTTATATAGCTTCTCTTTATGACGTATAACATTATGAGCTATTCCGTTATAACGTATAACGCTATATTGCACGACTATATGACGTATAACGTCACATTGCATGACTATAGGACGTATAACGCTATATTGCATCACTATATGACGTATAACGTTAAATTGCATCACTATAGGACGTATTACGCTATATACTATCACGTTATAACGTATAACGTTATATTGCATCACTATATGACGTATAACGATATATTGCATTACTAAATGACGTATAACGTTATATAGCTTCTCTTTATGACGTGTAACGTTATGAACTATTACGTTATAACGGATAACGTTACATTGCATCACTATATGACGTATAACGTCATATTGCATGACTACAGGACGTATAACGTTATATTGCATCACTATAGGATGTAATACGTTATGATATATTACGTTATTACGTATAACGTTTTATTGCATGACTATATGACGTATAACGTCATATTGCATGACTATAGGACGTATAACGTTATATTGCACCACTATTGATCGTATAACGTTATATACTATTACGCTATAACGTATAACGTTGTATTGCATCACTATAGGACGTAAACGTTATATCGCATTACTGAATGACGTATAACGTTATATAGCTTCTCTTTATGACGTATAACATTATGAGCTATTCCGTTATAACGTATAACGCTATATTGCACGACTATATGACGTATAGCGTCACATTGCATGACTATAGGACGTATAACGCTATATTGCATCACTACATGACGTATAACGTTATATTGCATCACCATAGGGCGTATTACGTTATATTGCATCACTATATGACGTATAACGTTATATTGCATCACTATAGGACGTATAACGTTATATTGCATCACCATAGGACGTATTACGTTATATTGCATCACTATATGACGTATAACGTTATATCGCATTACTGAATGACGTATAACGTTATATAGCTTCTCTTTATGACGTGTAACGTTATGAACTATTACGTTATAACGGATAACGTTAAATTGCATCACTATATGACGTATAACGTCATATTGCATGACTATAGGACGTATAACGTTATATTGCATTACTAAATGACGTATAACGTTAAATTGCATCACTATAGGATGTATTACGCTATATACTATCACGTTATAACGTATAACGTTATACTGCATCACTATATGACATATAACGATATATTGCATTACTAAATGACGTATAACGTTATATAGCTTCTCTTTATGACGTGTAACGTTATGAACTATTACGTTATAACGTATAACGTTATATTGCATCACTATATGACGTATAACGTCATATTGCATGACTACAGGACGTATAAAGTTATATTGCATCACTATATGACGTATAACGTTATATTGCATCACTATACGTCGTAGACCGTTATATTGTATTACTAAATGACGTATAACGTTATATAGCTTCTCTTTATGACGTGTAACGTTATGAACTATTACGTTATAACGTATAACGTTATATTGCATCACTATATGACGTATAACGTTAAATTGCATCACTATAGGACGTATTACGCTATATACTATCACGTTATAACGTATAACGTTATATTGCATTACTAAATGACGTATAACGTTATATTGCACCACTATTGATCGTATAACGTTATATACTATTACGCTATAACGTATAACGTTGTAGTGCATCACTATAGGACGTAAACGTTATATCGCATTACTGAATGACGTATAACGTTATATAGCTTCTCTTTATGACGTATAACGTTATGAGCTATTCCGTTATAACGTATAACGCTATATTGCATGACTATATGACGTATAACGTCATATTGCATGACTATAGGACGTATAACGCTATATTGCATCACTATATGACGTATAACGTTAAATTGCATCACTATAGGACGTATTACGCTATATACTATCACGTTATAACGTATAACGTTATATTGCATCACTATATGACGTATAACGATATATTGCATTAATAATGACGTATAACGTTATATAGCTCCTCTTTATGACGTGTAACGTTATGAACTATTACTTTATAACGGATAACGTTATATTGCATCACTATATGACGTATAACGTCATATTGCATGACTATAGGACGTATAACGTTATATTGCATCACTACATAACGTATAATGTTATATTGCATCACTATATGACGTATAACGATATATTGCATTACTAAATGACGTATAACGTTATATTGCATCACTATATGACGTATAACGTCATATTGTATGACTACAGGACGAATAACGTTATATTGCATTACTAAATGACGTATAACGTTATATTGCATCATTATATGACGTATAACGTTATATACTATAACGTTATGAAGGAATATCGTTATACTGCATCACTATATGACGTATAACGTTATATTGCATCACTATATGACGTATAACGATATATTGCATTACTAAATGACGTATAACGTTATATAGCTTCTCTTTATGACGTGTAACGTTATGAACTATTACGTTATAACGGATAACGTTATATTGCATCACTATATGACGTATAACGTCATATTGCATGACTATAGGACGTATAACGTTATATTGCATCACTACATAACGTATAATGTTATATTGCATCACTATATGACGTATAACGATATATTGCATTACTAAATGACGTATAACGTTATATTGCATCACTATATGACGTATAACGTCATATTGTATGACTACAGGACGAATAACGTTATATTGCATTACTAAATGACGTATAACGTTATATTGCATCATTATATGACGTATAACGTTATATTGCATCACTATATGTCGTAGAACGTTATATTGTATTACCAAATGACGTATAACGTTATATAGCTTCTCTTTATGACGTGTAATGTTATAAACTATTACGTTATAACGTATAACTTTATATTGCATCACTATATGACGTATAACGTTATACTGCATCACTATATGACGTATAATGTTATATTGCATTACTAAATGACGTATAACGTTATATTGCACCACTATTGATCGTATAACGTTATATACTATTACGCTATAACGTATAACGTTGTATTGCTTCACTATAGGACGTAAACGTTATATCGCATTACTGAATGACGTATAACGTTATATAGCTTCTCTCTATGAGCTATAACATTATGAGCTATTCCGTTATAACGTATAACGCTATATTTCACGACTATATGACGTATAACGTCACATTGCATGACTATAGGACGTATGACGCTATATTGCTTCACTATATGACGCATAACGTTAAATTGCATCACTATAGGACGTATTACGCTATATACTATCACACTGTAACGTATAACGTTATATTGCATCACTATATGACGTATAACGATATATTGCATTACTAAATGACGTATAACGTTATATAGCTTCTCTTTATGACGTGTAACGTTATGAGCTATTACGTTATAACGGATAACGTTATATTGCATCACTATATGACGTATAACGTCATATTGCATGACTACAGGACGTATAACGTTATATTGCACCACTATTGATCGTATAACGTTATATACTATTACGCTATAACGTATAACGTTGTAGTGCATCACTATAGGACGTAAAGGTTATATCGCATTACTGAATGACGTATAACGTTATATAGCTTCTCTTTATGACGTATAACGTTATGAGCTATTCCGTTATAACGTATAACGCTATATTGCATGACTATATGACGTATAACGTCATATTGCATGACTATAGGACGTATAACGCTATATTGCATCACTACATGACGTATAACGTTGAATTGCATCACTATAGGACGTATTACGCTATATACAATCACGTTATAACGTATAACGTTATATTGCATCACTATATGACGTATAACGATATATTGCATTACTAAATAACGTATAACGTTATATGGCTTCTCTTTATGACGTGTAACGTTATGAACCATTACGTTATAACGGATAACGTTATATTGCATCACGACATAACGTATAATGTTATATTGCATCACTATATGACGTATAACGATATATTGCATTACTAAATGACGTATAACGTTATATTGCATCACTATATGACGTATAACGTTATATACTATAACGTTATGAAGGAATATCGTTATACTGCATCACTATATGACGTATAACGTTATATTGCATGACTATAGGTCGTATAACGTTATATTGCATCACTATATGACGTATAACGTCATATTGTATGACTACAGGACGAATAACGTTATATTGCATTACTAAATGACGTATAACGTTATATTGCATCATTATATGACGTATAACGTTATGTACTATAACGTTATGAAGGAATATCGTTATACTGTATCACTATATGACGTCTAACGTTATATTGCATCACTATAGGACGTATTACGTGGTATACTATTACGTTATAACGTATAACGTTATATTGAATCACTATATGACGTATAACGTTATATTGCATCACTATATGTCGTAGAACGTTATATTGTATTACTAAATGACGTATAACGTTATATAGCTTCTCTTTATGACGTGTAACGTTATGAACTATTACGTTATAACGTATAACGTTATATTGCATCACTATATGACGTATAACGTTATACTGCATCACTATATGACGTATAACGTTAAATTGCATCACTATAGGACGTATTACGCTATATACTATCACGTTATAACGTATAACGTTATATTGCATTACAAAATGACGTATAACGTTATATTGCACCACTATTGATCGTATAACGTTATATACTATTACGCTATAACGTATAACGTTGTAGTGCATCACTATAGGACGTAAAGGTTATATCGCATTACTGAATGACGTATAACGTTATATAGCTTCTCTTTATGGCGTATAACGTTATGAGCTATTCCGTTATAACGTATAACGCTATATTGCATGACTATATGACGTATAACGTCATATTGCATGTCTATAGGACGTATAACGCTATATTGCATCACTATATGACGTATAACGTTAAATTGCATCACTATTGGACGTATTACGCTATATACTACCACGTTATAACGTATAACGTTATATTGCATCACTATATTACGTATAACGATATATTGCATTACTAAATGACGTATAACGTTATATAGCTTCTCTTTATGACGTGTAACGTTATGAACTATTACGTTATAACGGATAACGTTATATTGCATCACTATATGACGTATAACGTCATATTGCATGACTATAGGACGTATAACGTTATATTGCATCACTACATAACGTATAATGTTATATTGCATCACTATATGACGTATAACGATATATTGCATTACTAAATGACGTATAACGTTATATTGCATCACTATATGACGTATAACGTTATATACTATAACGTTATGAAGGAATATCGTTATACTGCATCACTATATGACGTATAACGTTATATTGCATGACTATAGGACGTATAACGTTATATTGCATCACTATATGACGTATAACGTCATATTGTATGACTACTGGACGTATAACGTTATATTACATTACTAAATGACGTATAACGTTATATTGCATCATTATATGACGTATAACGTTATGTACTATAACGTTATGAAGGAATATCGTTATACTGCATCACTATATGACGTATAACGTTATATTGCATCACTATAGGACGTATTACGTGGTATACTATTACGTTATAACGTATAACGTTATATTGAATCACTATATGACGTATAACGTTATATTGCATCACTATATGTCGTAGAACGTTATATTGTATTACTAAATGACGTATAACGTTATATAGCTTCTCTTTATGACGTGTAACGTTATGAGCTATTACGTTATAACGTATAACGTTATATTGCATCACTATATGACGTATAACGTTATACTGCATCACTATATGACGTATAATGTTATATTGCATTACTAAATGACGTATAACGTTATATTGCACCACTATTGATCGTATAACGTTATATACTATCACGTTATAACGTATAACGTTATATTGCATCACTATATGACGTATAACGATATGTTGCATTACTAAATGACGTATAACGTTATATAGCTTCTCTTTATGACGTGTAACGTTATGAACTATTACGTTATAACGGATAACGTTATATTGCATCACTATATGACGTATAACGTCATATTGCATGACTACAGGACGTATAACGTTATATTGCATCACTATAGGATGTAACATTTTAAGATATATTACGTTATTACGTATAACGTTTTATTGCATGACTATATGACGTATAATGTCATATTGCATGACTATAGGACGTATAACGTTATATAGCATCACTACGTGACGTATAACGTTATATTGCATCACTAAAGGACGTATTGCGTTATATACTATTACGTTATAACGTATAACGTTATACTGCATCACTATATGACATATAACGATATATTGCAGTACTAAATGACGTATAACGTTATATAGCTTCTCTTTATGACGTGTAACGTTATGAACTATTACGTTATAACGTATAACGTTATATTGCATCACTATATGACGTATAACGTTAAATTGCATCACTATAGGACGTATTACGATATATACTATCACGTTATAACGTATAACGTTATATTGCATTACTAAATGACGTATAACGTTATATTGCACCACTATTGATCGTATAACGTTATATACTATTACGCTATTACGTATAACTTTGTATTGCATCACTATGGGACGTAAACGTTATATCGCATTACTGAATGACGTATAACGTTATATAGCTTCTCTTTATGGCGTATAACGTTATGAGCTATTCCGTTATAACGTATAACGTTATATTGCATCACTACATGACGTATAACGTTATATTGCATCACTATAGGACGTATTACGTTATATTGCATCACTATATGACGTATAACGTTAAATTGCATCACTATAGGACGTATTACGCTATATACTATCACGTTATAACGTATAACGTTATATTGCATTACTAAATGACGTATAACGTTATATTGCACCACTATTGATCGTATAACGTTATATACTATTACGCTATTACGTATAACTTTATATTGCATCACTATAGGACGTAAACGTTATATCGCATTACTGAATGACGTATAACGTTATATAGCTTCAGTTTATGACGTATAACATTATGAGCTATTCCGTTATAACGTATAACGCTATATTGCACGACTATATGACGTATAACGTCACATTGCATGACTATAGGACGTATAACGCTATATTGCATCACTATATGACGTATAACGTTAAATAGCATCACTATAGGACGTATTACGCTATATACTATCACGTTATAACGTATAACGTTATATTGCATCACTATATGACGTATAACGATATATTGCATTACTAAATGACGTATAACGTTATATAGCTTCTCTTTATGACGTGTAACGTTATGAACTATTACGTTATAACGGATAACGTTATATTGCATCACTATATGACGTATAACGTCATATTGCATGACTACAGGACGTATAACGTTATATTGCATCACTATAGGATGTAATACGTTATGATATATTACGTTATTACGTATAACGTTTTATTGCATGACTATATGACGTATAACGTCATATTGCATGACTATAGGACGTATAACGTTATATTGCTTCACTACATGACGTATAACGCTGTATTGCATCACTATAGGACGTATTACGTTATATACTATTACGATATAACGTATAACGTTATACTGCATCACTATAGCACGTATAACGTTATATCGCATTACTGAATGACGTATAACGTTATATAGCTTCTCTTTATGACGTATAACGTTATGAACTATTACGTTATAACGTATAACGTTATATTGCATCACTATATGACGTATAACGTCATATTGCATGACTATAGGACGTATAACGTTATATTGCATCACTACATGACGTATAACGTTATATTGCATCACTATAGGACGTATTACGTTATATTGCATCACTATATGACGTATAACGATATATTGCATTACTAAATGACGTATAACGTTATATAGCTTCTCTTTATGACGTGTAACGTTATGAACTATTACGTTATAACGGATAACGTTAAATTGCATCACTATATGACGTATAACGTCAGATTGCATGACTACAGGACGTATAACGTTATATTGCATCACTAGAAGTTGTAATACGTTATGATATATTACGTTATTACGTATAACGTTTTATTGCATCACTATATGACGTAGAATGTTATACTGCATCACTATATGACGTATAACGTCATATTGCATGACTATAGGACGTATAACGTTATATTGCTTCACTACATGACGTATAACGCTATATTGCATCACTATAGGACGTATTACGTTATATACTATTACGTTATAACGTATAACGTTATACTGCATCACTATAGCACGTATAACGTTATATCGCATTACTGAATGACGTATAACGTTATATAGCTTCTCTTTATGACGTATAACGTTATGAACTATTACGTTATAACGTATAACGTTATATTGCATCACTATATGACGTATAACGTCATATTGCATGACTATAGGACTTATAACGTTATATTGCATCACTACATGACGTATAACGTTATATTGCATCACTATAGGACGTATTACGTTATATACTATTACGTTATAACGTATAACGTTATACTGCATCACTATATGACATATAACGATATATTGCATTACTAAATGACGTATAACGTTATATAGCTTCTCTTTATGACGTGTAACGTTATGAACTATTACGTTATAACGTATAACGTTATATTGCATCACTATATGACGTATAACGTTAAATTGCATCACTATAGGACGTATTACGCTATATACTATCACGTTATAACGTATAACGTTATATTGCATTACTAAATGACGTATAACGTTATATTGCACCACTATTGATCGTATAACGTTATATACTATTACGCTATAACGTATAACGTTGTAGTGCATCACTATAGGACGTAAAGGTTATATCGCATTACTGAATGACGTATAACGTTATATAGCTTCTCTTTATGACGTATAACGTTATGAGCTATTCCGTTATAACTTATAACGCTATATTGCATGACTATATGACGTATAACGTCATATTGCATGACTATAGGACGTATAACGTTATATTGCATCACTACATAACGTATAATGTTATATTGCATCACTATATGACGTATAACGATATATTGCATTACTAAATGACGTATAACGTTATATTGCATCACTATATGACGTATAACGTTATATACTATAACGTTATGAAGGAATATCGTTATACTGCATCACTATATGACGTATAAGGTTATATTGCATGACTATAGGACGTATAACGTTATATTGCATCACTATATGACGTATAACGTCATATTGTACGACTACAGGACGAATAACGTTATATTGCATTACTAAATGACGTATAACGTTATATTGCATCATTAAATGACGTATAACGTTATATACTATAACGTTATGAAGGAATATCGTTATACTGCATCACTATATGACGTATAGCGTTATATTGCATCACTATATGACGTATTACGTGGTATACTATTACATTATAACGTATAACGTTATATTGAATCACTATATGACGTATAACGTTATATTGCATCACTATATGACGTATAATGTTATATTGCATTACTAAATGACGTATAACGTTATATTGCACCACTATTGATCGTATAACGTTATATACTATTACGCTATAACGTATAACGTTGTATTGCTTCACTATAGGACGTAAACGTTATATCGCATTACTGAATGACGTATAACGTTATATAGCTTCTCTTTATGAGCTATAACATTATGAGCTGTTCCGTTATAACGTATAACGCTATATTGCACGACTATATGACGTATAACGTCACATTGCATGACTATAGGACGTATGACGCTATATTGCTTCACTATATGACGTATAACGTTAAATTGCATCACTATAGGACGTATTACGCTATATACTATCACACTATAACGTATAACGTTATATTGCATCACTATATGACGTATAACGATATATTGCATTACTAAATGACGTATAACGTTATATAGCTTCTCTTTATGACGTGTAACGTTATGAGCTATTACGTTATAACGGATAACGTTATATTGCATCACTATATGACGTATAACGTCATATTGCATGACTACAGGACGTATAACGTTATATTGCACCACTATTGATCGTATAACGTTATATACTATTACGCTATAACGTATAACGTTGTAGTGCATCACTATAGGACGTAAAGGTTATATCGCATTACTGAATGACGTATAACGTTATATAGCTTCTCTTTATGACGTATAACGTTATGAGCTATTCCGTTATAACGTATAACGCTATATTGCATGACTATATGACGTATAACGTCATATTGCATGACTATAGGACGTATAACGCTATATTGCATCACTACATGACGTATAACGTTGAATTGCATCACTATAGGACGTATTACGCTATATACAATCACGTTATAACGTATAACGTTATATTGCATCACTATATGACGTATAACGATATATTGCATTACTAAATAACGTATAACGTTATATGGCTTCTCTTTATGACGTGTAACGTTATGAACTATTACGTTATAACGGATAACGTTATATTGCATCACTATATAACGTATAATGTTATATTGCATCACTATATGACGTATAACGATATATTGCATTACTAAATGACGTATAACGTTATATTGCATCACTATATGACGTATAACGTTATAAACTATAACGTTATGAAGGAATATCGTTATACTGCATCACTATATGACGTATAACGTTATATTGCATGACTATAGGACGTATAACGCTATATTGCATCACTATATGACGTATAACGTCATATTGCATGACTACAGGACGTATAACGTTATATTGCATCACTATAGGATGTAATTCGTTATGATATATTACGTTATTACGCATAACGTCATATTGCATGACTACAGGACGTATAACGTTATATTGCATCACTATATGAAGTATAACGTCATATTGCATGACTACAGGACGTATAACGTTATATTGCATCACTATAGGATGTAATACGTTATGATATATTACGTTATTACGTATAACGTTTTATTGCATCACTATATGACGTAGAATGTTATACTGCATCACTATATGACGTATAACGTCATATTGCATGACTATAGGACGTATAACGTGATATTGCATCACTACATGACGTATAACGTTATATTGCATCACTATAGGACGTATTACGTTATATACTATTACGTTATAACGTATAACGTCATACTGCATCACTATATGACGTATAACATTATATTGCATCACTATATGTCGTAGAACGTTATATTGTATTACTAAATGACGTATAACGTTATATAGCTTCTCTTTATGACGTGTAACGTTATGAACTATTACGTTATAACGTATAACGTTATATTGCATCACTATATGACGTATAACGTTATACTGCTTCACTATATGACGTATAATGTTATATTGCATTACTAAATGACGTATAACGTTATATTGCACCACTATTGATCGTATAACGTTATATACTATCACGTTATAACGTATAACGTTATATTGCATCACTATATGACGTATAACGATATGTTGCATTACTAAATGACGTATAACGTTATATAGCTTCTCTTTATGACGTGTAACGTTATGAACTATTACGTTATAACGGATAACGTTATATTGCATCACTATATGACGTATAACGTCATATTGCATGACTACAGGACGTATAACGTTATATTGCATCACTATAGGATGTAACATTTTAAGATATATTACGTTATTACGTATAACGTTTTATTGCATGACTATATGACGTATAATGTCATATTGCATGACTATAGGACGTATAACGTTATATAGCATCACTACGTGACGTATAACGTTATATTGCATCACTAAAGGACGTATTGCGTTATATACTATTACGTTATAACGTATAACGTTATACTGCATCACTATATGACATATAACGATATATTGCAATACTAAATGACGTATAACGTTATATAGCTTCTCTTTATGACGTGTAACGTTATGAACTATTACGTTATAACGTATAACGTTATATTGCATCACTATATGACGTATAACGTTAAATTGCATCACTATAGGACGTATTACGATATATACTATCACGTTATAACGTATAACGTTATATTGCATTACTAAATGACGTATAACGTTATATTGCACCACTATTGATCGTATAACGTTATATACTATTACGCTATTACGTATAACTTTGTATTGCATCACTATAGGACGTAAACGTTATATCGCATTACTGAATGACGTATAACGTTATATAGCTTCTCTTTATGGCGTATAACGTTATGAGCTATTCCGTTATAACGTATAACGTTATATTGCATCACTACATGACGTATAACGTTATATTGCATCACTATAGGACGTATTACGTTATATTGCATCACTATATGACGTATAACGTTAAATTGCATCACTATAGGACGTATTACGCTATATACTATCACGTTATAACGTATAACGTTATATTGCATTACTAAATGACGTATAACGTTATATTGCACCACTATTGATCGTATAACGTTATATACTATTACGCTATTACGTATAACTTTATATTGCATCACTATAGGACGTAAACGTTATATCGCATTACTGAATGACGTATAACGTTATATAGCTTCAGTTTATGACGTATAACATTATGAGCTATTCCGTTATAACGTATAACGCTATATTGCACGACTATATGACGTATAACGTCACATTGCATGACCATAGGACGTATAACGCTATTTTGCATCACTATATGACGTATAACGTTAAATAGCATCACTATAGGACGTATTACGCTATATACTATCACGTTATAACGTATAACGTTATATTGCATCACTATATGACGTATAACGATATATTGCATTACTAAATGACGTATAACGTTATAGCGTATAACGATATATTGCATTACTATATGACGTATAACGATTTATACTATTACGTATAACGCTGTATTGCATCACTATAGGACGTATAACGTTATGAACTATTGCGTCATAACGTGTAACATAATATTGCATCACTATAGGTCGCATTACGTTATGATCTCTTACGTCATAACGTTTAACGTTATATTGCATCACTATTGGTCGTATAACGTTATATACTATTACGTTAAAATGTATACCGCTGTATTGCATCACTATAGGACGTATAACGTTATATTGCATCACTATATGACGTATAACGTTATATACAATTACGTTAAGGAGGAATAACGTTATATTGCATCACTATAGGACGTATAACGTTATATTGCATCACTGTATGACGTATATCGTTATATACAATTACGTTGTGGAGGAATAACGCTATATTGCATCACTATATGACGTATAACGTTATAGTGCATCACTGTATGACGCATAACGTTATATACTATTACGTTATAACGTATAACGTTATCTTGCATCACTATAGGACGTATAACGTTATATTGCTTCACTATATGACATATAACTTTATACACTATTACGTTATGAAGGAATAACGTTATATTGCATCACTGTATGACGTATAATGTTTTGTACTATTACATAATAACGTATAACGTCATATTGCATGACCATAGGACGTATAACGTTAAATTGCATCACTATAAGACGTATAACGTTATATTGAATCATTATAGGACGTATTACGTTATATACTATTACGTTATACCTTATAACGCTACCTTGCATCACTATAGGACATATAACGCTATATTGCATCACTGTAGGACGTATGACGTTATGAAATATTGCGTCATAACGTGTAACGTTATATTTCATCGCTATAGGATGTAAAATGTTCTGATATATTACGTTATTACGTATAACGTTATATTGCATCAATATATGACGTATAACGTTATATACTATAACTTTATGAAGGAATATAGTTATATTGCATCACTATATGACGTATAACGTTATACTGCATCACTATATGACGTATAACGATATATTGCATTACTAAATGACGTATAACATTATATAGCTTCTCTTTATGACGTATAACGTTATATTGCATCACTATATAACGTATAACGTCATATTGCATGACTATAGGACGTATAGCGTTATATTTCATCTCTATATGACGTAAAACGTTATATTGCATCACTATTGGACGTATTACGTTATATACTATTACTTTGTGACATATAGCGATATATAATATTACGTTTTAACGTAAAACGTTACATACTATTACCTTATGACATTTAACGTTACGTACTATTACGTCATAACGTATAACGATATATTGCATTACTATATAATGTATAACGATTTATACTATTACGTTATAACGTATAACGCTGTATTGCATCACTATAGGACGTATAACGTTATATACTATTACGTTATAACGTATAACGTTATATTGCATCACTATTGATGGTACAACGTTATATACTATTACGTTATAACGTATAACGTTATATTGCATCACTATATGACGTATAACGTCATATTGCATGACTATAGGACGTATAACGTTATATTGCATCACTCTATGACGTATAACGTTTTGTACTATTACGCAATAACGTATAACGTCATATTGCACGACTATAGGACGTATAAAGTTATGAAATATTGCGTCATAACGTGTAACGTTATATTGCACCACTATAGGATGTAAAACGTTATGATACATTACGTTATTACGTATAACGTTACATTGCATTACTGAATGACCTATAACGTTATATAGCTCCTCTTTATGACGTATAACGTTATGAGCTATTACGTTATAACGTATAACGTTATATTGCATCACTATATGACGTATAATGTCATATTGCATGACTATAGGACGTATAACGTTATATTGCATCACTATAGGACGTATAACGTTATATAGTATTACCTTATAACGTATAACGTTGTATTGCATCACTATGGGACGTATAATGTCATATTGCATGACTATAGGACGTATAACGTTATATTGCATCACTATAGGACGTATAACGTTATATAGTATTACCTTATGACGTATAACGTTGTATTGCATCACTATGGGACGTATAACGTTATATCGCATTACAGAATGACGTATAACGTTATATAGCTTCGCTTTATGACGTATAATGTTATGAACTATTACGTTATAACGTATAACGTTATATTGCATCACTATATGACGTATAACGTCATATTGCATGACTATAGGACGTATAACGTTATATTGCATCACTATAGGACGTATAACGTTATATAGTATTACCTTATAACGTATAACGTTGTATTGCATCACTATGGGACGTATAACGTATATCGCATTACAGAATGACGTATAACGTTATATAGCTTCGCTTTATGACGTATAATGTTATGAACTATTACGTTATAACGTACAACGTTATATAGCATCACTATATGACGTATAACGTCATATTGCATGACTATAGGACGTATAACGTTATATTGCATCACTATAGGACGTATAACGTTATATAGTATTACCTTATAACGTATAACGTTGTATTGCATCGCTATTGGACGTATAACGTTATATCGCATTACAGAATGACGTATAACGTTATATAGCTTCGCTTTATGACGTATAATGTTATGAACTATTACGTTATAACGTATAACGTTATATTGCATCACTATATGACGTATAACGGCATATTGCATGACTATACTACGTATAGCGTTATATTGCATCACTATATGACGTATAACGTTATATTGCATCACTATAGGGCGTATTACGTTATATACTATTAAGTTATAACTTATAACGTTATATTGCATCACTATAGAGACGTATAACGATATATTGCATTACTAAATGACGTATAACGTTATATAGCTTCTCTTTATGACGGGTAACGTTATGAACTATTACGTTATAACGTATAACGTTATACTGCATCACTATAGCACGTATAACGTTATATCGCATTACTGAATGACGTATAACGTTATATAGCTTCTCTTTATGACGTATAACGTTATGAACTATTACGTTATAACGTATAACGGTATATTGCATCACTATATGACGTATGACGTCATATTGCATGACTATAGGACGTATAACGTTATATTGCATCACTACATAACGTATAACGTTATATTGCATCACTATATGACGTATAACGATATATTGCATTACTAAATGACGTATAACGTTATATTGCATCACTATATGCCGTATAACGTTATATACTATAACGTTATGAAGGAATATCGTTATACTGCATCACTATATGACGTATAACGTTATATTGCATCACTATATCACGTATAACGTCATATTGCATGACTATTGGACGTATAACGTTATATTGCATCACTATATGACGTATAACGTTATATTGCATCACTATAGGACGTATTTCGTTATATACTATTACGTTATAACGTATAACGTTTTATTGCATCACTGTATGACGTATAACGTTATAGTGCATCACTGTATGACGTATTACGTTACATACTATTACGTTATAACGTATAACGTTATCTTGCATCACTATAGGACGTATAACGTTATATTGCCTTACTATATGACGTATAACTTTATACACTATTACATTATGAAGGAATAACGTTATATTGCGTCACTGTATGACGTATAATGTTTTCTACTATTACGTAATAACGTATAACGCCATATTGCATGACTATAGGACGTATAACGTTAAATTGCATCACTATAAGACGTATAACGTTATATTGGATCATTATAGGACGTATTACGTTATATACCATTACGTTATACCTTATAACGCTACCTTGCATCACTATAGGACATATAACGCTATATTGCATCACTGTAGGACGTATAACGTTATGAAATATTGCGTCATAACGTGTAACGTTATATTGCATCGCTATAGGATGTAAAATGTTCTGATATATTACATTATTACGTATAACGTTATACTGCATCAATATATGACGTATAACGTTATATACTATAACTTTATAAAGGAATATAGCTATATTGCATCACTATATGACGTATAACGTTATACTGCATCACTATATGACGTATAACGATATATTGCATTACTAAATGACGTATAACATTATATAGCTTCTCTTTATGACGTATAACGTTATATTGCATCACTATATAACGTATAACGTCATATTGCATGACTATAGGACTTATAGCGTTATATTTCATCTCTATATGACGTATAACGGTATATTGCATCACTATTGGACGTATTACGTTATATACTATTACTTTGTGACATATAGCGATATATAATATTACGTTTTAACGTAAAACGTTACATACTATTACCTTATGACATTTAACGTTACGTACTATTACGTCATAACGTATAACGATATATTGCATTACTATATAATGTATACCGATTTATACTATTACGTTATAACGTATAACGCTGTATTGCATCACTATAGGACGTATAACGTTATATACTATTACGTTATAACGTATAACGTTATATTACATCACTATATGACGTATAACGTCATATTGCATGACTATAGGACGTATAACGTTATATTGCATTACTATATGACGTATAACGTTATATTGCATCAATATAGGACATATTACGTTATATACTATTACGTTAGAACGTATAACGTTATATTGCATCACTATATGACGTATAACGTTATATTTCATCACTATATGACGTATGAAGTTATATTGCATTACTAAATGACGTATAACGGTATATAGCTTCTCTTTATGACGGATAACGTTATGAACTACTACGCTATAACATATAACGTTATATTGCATCACTATATGACGTATAACGTCATATTGCATGACTATAAGACGTATAACGTTATATTGGATCATTACAGGACGTATTACGTTATGATCTTTTACGTCATAACGTGTAACGTTATATTGCATCACTATATGACGTATAACGTTATATACTATTACGTTATACCTTATAACGCTACTTTGCATCACTATAGGACATATAACGTTATATTGCATCACTATAGGAAGTATAACGTTATGAAATATTGCGTCATAACGTGTAACGTTATATTGTATCACTATAGGATGTAAAACGTTATTATACATTACGTTATTACGTATAACGTTATATTGCATCACTATATGACGTATAACGTGATATACTATAACGTTATGAAGGAATATAGTTATATTGCCTCACTATCTGACGTATAACGTTATATTGCATCACTATTGATCGTATAACGTTATATACTATTACGTTGTAACGTATAACGTTGTATTGCATCACTATAGGACGTATAACGTTATATTGCATCACTGTATGACTTATATCGTTATGTACAATTATGTTGTGGAGGAATAACGGTATATTGCATCACTATATGACGTATAACGTTATAGTGCATCACTGTATGACGTATAACGTTATATACTATTACGTTATAACGTATAACGTTATCTTGCATCACTATAGGACGTATAACGTTATATTGCCTCACTATATGACATATAACTTTATACACTATTACATTATGAAGGAATAACGTTATATTGCATCACTGTATGACGTATAACGTTATATAGTATTACCTTATGACGTATAACGTTGTATTGCATCACTATGGGACGTATAACGTTATATCGCATTACAGAATGACGTATAACGTTATATAGCTTCGCTTTATGACGTATAATGTTATGAACTATTACGTTATAACGTATAACGTTATATTGCATCACTATATGACGTATAACGTCATATTGCATGACTATAGGACGTATAACGTTATATTGCATCACTATAGGACGTATAACGTTATATAGTATTACCTTATAACGTATAACGTTGTATTGCATCACTATGGGACGTATAACGTATATCGCATTACAGAATGACGTATAACGTTATATAGCTTCGCTTTATGACGTATAATGTTATGAACTATTACGTTATAACGTACAACGTTATATAGCATCACTATATGACGTATAACGTCATATTGCATGACTATAGGACGTATAACGTTATATTGCATCACTATAGGACGTATAACGTTATATAGTATTACCTTATAACGTATAACGTTGTATTGCATCACTATTGGACGTATAACGTTATATCGCATTACAGAATGACGTATAACGTTATATACCTTCGCTTTATGACGTATAATGTTATGAACTATTACGTTATAACGTATAACGTTATATTGCATCAGTATATGACGTATAACGTCATATTGCATGACTATAGGACGTATAGCGTTATATTGCATCACTATATGACGTATAACGTTATATTGCATCACTATAGGGCGTATTACGTTATATACTATCACGATATAACGTATAACGTTATATTGCATCACTATAGAGACGTATAACGATATATTGCATTACTAAATGACGTATAACGTTATATAGCTTCTCTTTATGACGTATAACGTTATGAACTATTACGCTATAACGTATAACGTTATACTGCATCACTATAGCACGTATAACGTTATATCGCATTACTGAATGACGTATAACGTTATATAGCTTCTCTTTATGACGTATAACGTTATGAACTATTACGTTATAACGTATAACGTTATATTGCATCACTATATGACGTATAACGTCATATTGCATGACTATAGGACGTATAACGTTATATTGCATCACTACATAACGTATAACGTTATATTGCATCACTATATGACGTATAACGATATATTGCATTACTAAATGACGTATAACGTTATATTGCATCACTATATGCCGTATAACGTTATATACTATAACGTTATGAAGGAATATCGTTATACTGCTTCACTATATGACGTATAACGTTATATTGCATCACTATATCACGTATAACGTCATATTGCATGACTATTGGACGTATAACGTTATATTGCATCACTATATGACGTATAACGTTATATTGCATCACTATAGGACGTATTACGTTATATACTATTACGTTATAACGTATAACGTTTTATTGCATCACTGTATGACGTATAACGTTATATTGCATCACTATAGGACGTATTACGTTACATACTATTACGTTATAACGTATAACGTTATGTTGCACCACATATGGCGTATAACGTTATATACTATTACAGTATGAAGGAATAACGTTAAATTGCATCACTGTATGACGTATAACGTTTTGTACTATTACGTAATAACGTATAACGTCATATTGCATGACTATAGAACGTATAGCGTTATATTGCATCACTATATGACGTATAACGTCATATTGCATGACTATAATACGTATAACGTTATATTGCATCACTATATAACGTATAACGTTATATTGCATCACTATATGACTAATAACATCATATTGCGTGACTATAGGACGTATAACGTTATATTGCATCACTATATGACGTATAACGTTATATTGGATCACTATAGGACGTATTACGTTATATTGCATCACTATAGGAAGTATAACGTTATGAAATATTGCGTCATAACGTGTAACGTTATATTGTATCACTATAGGATGTAAAACGTTATTATACATTACGTTATTACGTATAACGTTATATTGCATCACTATATGACGTATAACGTGATATACTATAACGTTATGAAGGAATATCGTTATATTGCCTCACTATATGACGTATAACGTTATATTGCATCACTATTGATCGTATAACGTTATATACTATTACGTTATAACGTACAACGTTGTATTGCATCACTATAGGACGTATAACGTTATATTGCATCACTATATGACGTATATCGTTGTATACAATTACGTTGCGGAGGAATAACGGTATATTGCATCACTATATGACGTATAACGTTATAGTGCATCACTGTATGACGTATAACGTTATGAACTATTACGTTAAAACGCATAACGTTATATTGCATCACTATATGACGTATAACGTGATATACTATAACGTTATGAAGGAATATAGTTATATTGCCTCACTATATGACGTATAACGTTATATTGCATCACTATTGATCGTATAACGTTATATACTATTACGTTGTAACGTATAACGTTGTATTGCATCACTATAGGACGTATAACGTTATATTGCATCACTGTATGAAGTATATCGTTATATACAATTACGTTGTGGAGGAATAACGGTATATTGCATCACTATATGACGTATAACGTTATAGTGCATCACTGTATGACGTATGACGTTATATACTATTACGTTATAACGTATAACGTTATCTTGCATCACTATAGGACGTATAACGTTATATTGCCTTACTATATGACGTATAACTTTATACACTATTACATTATGAAGGAATAACGTTATATTGCGTCACTGTATGACGTATAATGTTTTGTACTATTACGTAATAACGTATAACGCCATATTGCATGACTATAGGACGTATAACGTTAAATTGCATCACTATAAGACGTATAACGTTATATTGGATCACTATATGACGTATAACGTTATATACTATTACGTTATACCTTATAAAGGCTACTTTGCATCACTATAGGACATATAACGCTATATTGCATCACTACAGGACGTATAACGTTATGAAATATTGCGTCATAACGTGTAACGTTATATTGCATCGCTATAGGATGTAAAATGTTCTGATATATTACATTATTACGTATAACGTTATATTGCATCAATATATGACGTATAACGTTATATACTATAACTTTATGAAGGAATATAGTTATATTGCATCACTATATGACGTATAACGTTATACTGCATCACTATATGACGTATAACGATATATTGCATTACTAAATGACGTATAACATTATATAGCTTCTCTTTATGACGTATAACGTTATATTGCATCACTATATAACGTATAACGTCATATTGCATGACTATAGGACGTATAGCGTTATATTTCATCTCTATATGACGTATAACGGTATATTGCATCACTATTGGACGTATTACGTTACATACTATTACTTTGTGACATACAGCGATATATAATATTACGTTTTAACGTAAAACGTTACATACTATTACCTTATGACATTTAACGTTACGTACTATTACGTCATAACGTATAACGATATATTGCATTACTATATAATGTATAACGATTTATACTATTACGTTTAACGTATAACGCTGTATTGCATCACTATAGGACGTATAACGTTATATACTATTACGTTATAACGTATAACGTTATATTGCATCACTATTGATGGTATAACGTTATATACTATTACGTTATAACGTATAACGTTATATTGCCTCACTATATGACGTATAACGTCATATTGCATGACTATAGGACGTATAACGTTATATTGCATCACGATATGACGTATAACGTTATATTGCATCACTATAGGACGTATTACGTTACATACTATTACGTTATAACGTATAACGTTATGTTGCATCACATATGGCGTATAACGTTATATACTATAACTTTATGAAGGAATATAGTTATATTGCATCACTATATGACGTATAACGTTATACTGCATCACTATATGACGTATAACGATATATTGCATTACTAAATGACGTATAACATTATATAGCTTCTCTTTATGACGTATAACGTTATATTGCATCACTATATAACGTATAACGTCATATTGCATGACTATAGGACGTATAGCGTTATATTTCATCTCTATATGACGTAAAACGTTATATTGCATCACTATTGGACGTATTACGTTATATACTATTACTTTGTGACATATAGCGATATATAATATTACGTTTTAACGTAAAACGTTACATACTATTACCTTATGACATTTAACGTTACGTACTATTACGTCATAACGTATAACGATATATTGCATTACTATATAATGTATAACGATTTATACTATTACGTTATAACGTATAACGCTGTATTGCATCACTATAGGACGTATAACGTTATATACTATTACGTTATAACGTATAACGTTATATTGCATCACTATTGATGGTATAACGTTATATACTATTACGTTATAACGTATAACGTTATATTGCATCACTATATGACGTATAACGTCATATTGCATGACTATAGGACGTATAACGTTATATTGCATCACGATATGACGTATAACGTTATATTGCATCACTATAGGACGTATTACGTTACATACTATTACGTTATAACGTATAACGTTATGTTGCACCACATATGGCGTATAACGTTATATACTATTACAGTATGAAGGAATAACGTTATATTGCATCACTCTATGACGTATAACGTTTTGTACTATTACGCAATAACGTATAACGTCATATTGCACGACTATAGGACGTATAAAGATATGAAATATTGCGTCATAACGTGTAACGTTATATTGCACCACTATAGGATGTAAAACGTTATGATACATTACGTTATTACGTATAACGTTACATTGCATTACTGAATGACCTATAACGTTATATAGCTCCTCTTTATGACGTATAACGTTATGAACTATTACGTTATTACGTATAACGCTGTATTGCATCACTATAGGACGTATAAAGTTATGAACTATTACGTCATAACGTGTAACATAATATTGCATCACTATAGGACGCATTACGTTATGATCTCTTACGTCATAACGTGTAACGTTATACTGCATCACTATATGACGTATAACGTTATATTGCATCACTATATGGCGTATAACGTTATATAGCTTCGCTTTATGACGTATAATGTTATGAACTATTACGTTATAACGTATAACGTTATATTGCATCACTATATGACGTATAATGTCATATTGCATGACTATAGGACGTATAACGTTATATTGCATCACTATAGGACGTATAACGTTATATAGTATTACCTTATGACGTATAATGTTGTATTGCATCACTATGGGACGTATAACGTTATATCGCATTACAGAATGACGTATAACGTTATATAGCTTCGCTTTATGACGTATAATGTTATGAACTATTACGTTATAACGTATAACGTTATATTGCATCACTATATGACGTATAACGTCATATTGCATGACTATAGGACGTATAACGTTATATTGCATCACTATAGGACGTATAACGTTATATAGTATTACCTTATAACGTATAACGTTGTATTGCATCACTATGGGACGTATAACGTATATCGCATTACAGAATGACGTATAACGTTATATAGCTTCGCTTTATGACGTATAATGTTATGAACTATTACGTTATAACGTACAACGTTATATAGCATCACTATATGACGTATAACGTCATATTGCATGACTATAGGACGTATAACGTTATATTGCATCACTATAGGACGTATAACGTTATATAGTATTACCTTATAACGTATAACGTTGTATTGCATCGCTATTGGACGTATAACGTTATATACTATTACGTTATAACGTATAACGTTATATTACATCACTATATGACGTATAACGTCATATTGCATGACTATAGGACGTATAACGTTATATTGCATCACTATAGGACGTATAACGTTATATAGTATTACCTTATAACGTATAACGTTGTATTGCATCGCTATTGGACGTATTACGTTATATACTATTACTTTGTGACATATAGCGATATATAATATTACGTTTTAACGTAAAACGTTACATACTATTACCTTATGACATTTAACGTTACGTACTATTACGTCATAACGTATAACGATATATTGCATTACTATATAATGTATAACGATTTATACTATTACGTTATAACGTATAACGCTGTATTGCATCACTATAGGACGTATAACGTTATATACTATTACGTTATAACGTATAACGTTATATTACATCACTATATGACGTATAACGTCATATTGCATGACTATAGGACGTATAACGTTATATTGCATTACTATATGACGTATAACGTTATATTGCATCAATATAGGACATATTACGTTATATACTAGTACGTTAGAACGTATAACGTTATATTGCATCACTATATGACGTATAACGTTATATTTCATCACTATATGACGTATGAAGTTATATTGCATTACTAAATGACGTATAACGGTATATAGCTTCTCTTTATGACGGATAACGTTATGAACTACTACGCTATAACATATAACGTTATATTGCATCACTATATGACGTATAACGTCATATCGCATGACTATAGGACGTATAACGTTATATTGGATCACTATAGGACGTATTACGTTATGATCTTTTACGTCATAACGTGTAACGTTATATTGCATCACTATATGACGTATAACGTTATATACTATTGCGTTATATCTTATAACGCTACCTTGCATCACTATAGGACATATAACGTTATATTGCATCACTATAGGAAGTATAACGTTATGAAATATTGCGTCATAACGTGTAACGTTATATTGTATCACTATAGGATGTAAAACGTTATTATACATTACGTTATTACGTATAACGTTATATTGCATCACTATATGACGTATAACGTGATATACTATAACGTTATGAAGGAATATAGTTATATTGCCTCACTATCTGACGTATAACGTTATATTGCATCACTATTGATCGTATAACGTTATATACTATTACGTTGTAACGTATAACGTTGTATTGCATCACTATAGGACGTATAACGTTATATTGCATCACTGTATGACTTATATCGTTATGTACAATTACGTTGTGGAGGAATAACGGTATATTGCATCACTATATGACGTATAACGTTATAGTGCATCACTGTATGACGTATAACGTTATATACTATTACGTTATAACGTATAACGTTATCTTGCATCACTATAGGACGTATAACGTTATATTGCCTCACTATATGACATATAACTTTATACACTATTACATTATGAAGGAATAACGTTATATTGCATCACTGTATGACGTATAACGTTATATAGTATTACCTTATGACGTATAACGTTGTATTGCATCACTATGGGACGTATAACGTTATATCGCATTACAGAATGACGTATAACGTTATATAGCTTCGCTTTATGACGTATAATGTTATGAACTATTACGTTATAACGTATAACGTTATATTGCATCACTATATGACGTATAACGTCATATTGCATGACTATAGGACGTATAACGTTATATTGCATCACTATAGGACGTATAACGTTATATAGTATTACCTTATAACGTATAACGTTGTATTGCATCACTATGGGACGTATAACGTATATCGCATTACAGAATGACGTATAACGTTATATAGCTTCGCTTTATGACGTATAATGTTATGAACTATTACGTTATATCGTACAACGTTATATAGCATCACTATATGACGTATAACGTCATATTGCATGACTATAGGACGTATAACGTTATATTGCATCACTATAGGACGTATAACGTTATATAGTATTACCTTATAACGTATAACGTTGTATTGCATCACTATTGGACGTATAACGTTATATCGCATTACAGAATGACGTATAACGTTATATACCTTCGCTTTATGACGTATAATGTTATGAACTATTACGTTATAACGTATAACGTTATATTGCATCAGTATATGACGTATAACGTCATATTGCATGACTATAGGACGTATAGCGTTATATTGCATCACTATATGACGTATAACGTTATATTGCATCACTATAGGGCGTATTACGTTATATACTATTAAGTTATAACTTATAACGTTATATTGCATCACTATAGAGACGTATAACGATATATTGCATTACTAAATGACGTATAACGTTATATAGCTTCTCTTTATGACGTGTAACGTTATGAACTATTACGTTATAACGTATAACGTTATACTGCATCACTATAGCACGTATAACGTTATATCGCATTACTGAATGACGTATAACGTTATATAGCTTCTCTTTATGACGTATAACGTTATGAACTATTACGTTATAACGTATAACGTTATATTGCATCACTATATGACGTATAACGTCATATTGCATGACTATAGGACGTATAACGTTATATTGCATCACTACATAACGTATAACGTTATATTGCATCACTATATGACGTATAACGATATATTGCATTACTAAATGACGTATAACGTTATATTGCATCACTATATGCCGTATAACGTTATATACTATAACGTTATGAAGGAATATCGTTATACTGCTTCACTATATGACGTATAACGTTATATTGCATCACTATATCACGTATAACGTCATATTGCATGACTATTGGACGTATAACGTTATATTGCATCACTATATGACGTATAACGTTATATTGCATCACTATAGGACGTATTACGTTATATACTATTACGTTATAACGTATAACGTTTTATTGCATCACTGTATGACGTATAACGTTATATTGCATCACTATAGGACGTATTACGTTACATACTATTACGTTATAACGTATAACGTTACGTTGCACCACATATGGCGTATAACGTTATATACTATTACAGTATGAAGGAATAACGTTAAATTGCATCACTGTATGACGTATAACGTTTTGTACTATTACGTAATAACGTATAACGTCATATTGCATGACTATAGAACGTATAGCGTTATATTGCATCACTATATGACGTATAACGTCATATTGCATGACTATAATACGTATAACGTTATATTGCATCACTATATGACGTATAACGTGATATACTATAACGTTATGAAGGAATATCGTTATATTGCCTCACTATATGACGTATAACGTTATATTGCATCACTATTGATCGTATAACGTTATATACTATTACGTTATAACGTACAACGTTGTATTGCATCACTATAGGACGTATAACGTTATATTGCATCACTATATGACGTATATCGTTGTATACAATTACGTTGCGGAGGAATAACGGTATATTGCATCACTATATGACGTATAACGTTATAGTGCATCTCTGTATGACGTATAACGTTATGAACTATTACGTTAAAACGCATAACGTTATATTGCATCACTATATGACGTATAACGTGATATACTATAACGTTATGAAGGAATATAGTTATATTGCCTCACTATATGACGTATAACGTTATATTGCATCACTATTGATCGTATAACGTTATATACTATTACGTTGTAACGTATAACGTTGTATTGCATCACTATAGGACGTATAACGTTATATTGCATCACTGTATGAAGTATATCGTTATATACAATTACGTTGTGGAGGAATAACGGTATATTGCATCACTATATGACGTATAACGTTATAGTGCATCACTGTATGACGTATGACGTTATATACTATTACGTTATAACGTATAACGTTATCTTGCATCACTATAGGACGTATAACGTTATATTGCCTTACTATATGACGTATAACTTTATACACTATTACATTATGAAGGAATAACGTTATATTGCGTCACTGTATGACGTATAATGTTTTGTACTATTACGTAATAACGTATAACGTCATATTGCATGACTATAGGACGTATAACGTTAAATTGCATCACTATAAGACGTATAACGTTATATTGGATCATTATAGGACGTATTACGTTATATACTATTACGTTATACCTTATAACGCTACCTTGCATCACTATAGGACATATAACGCTATATTGCATCACTGTAGGACGTATAACGTTATGAAATATTGCGTCATAACGTGTAACGTTATATTGCATCGCTATAGGATGTAAAATGTTCTGATATATTACATTATTACGTATAATGTTATATTGCATCAATATATGACGTATAACGTTATATACTATAACTTTATGAAGGAATATCGTTATACTGCTTCACTATATGACGTATAACGTTATATTGCATCACTATATCACGTATAACGTCATATTGCATGACTATTGGACGTATAACGTTATATTGCATCACTATATGACGTATAACGTTATATTGCATCACTATAGGACGTATTACGTTATATACTATTACGTTATAACGTATAACGTTTTATTGCATCACTGTATGACGTATAACGTTATATTGCATCACTATAGGACGTATTACGTTACATACTATTACGTTATAACGTATAACGTTATACTGCATTACTATATGACGTATAACGATATATTGCATTACTAAATGACGTATAACATTATATAGCTTCTCTTTATGACGTATAACGTTATATTGCATCACTATATAACGTATAACGTCATATTGCATGACTATAGGACGTATAGCGTTATATTTCATCTCTATATGACGTATAACGGTATATTGCATCACTATTGGACGTATTACGTTACATACTATTACTTTGTGACATATAGCGATATATAATATTACGTTTTAACGTTAAACGTTACATACTATTACCTTATGACATTTAACGTTACGTACTATTACGTCATAACGTATAACGATATATTGCATTACTATATAATGTATAACGATTTATACTATTACGTTATAACGTATAACGCTGTATTGCATCACTATAGGACGTATAACGTTATATACTATTACGTTATAACGTATAACGTTATATTGCATCACTATTGATGGTATAACGTTATATACTATTACGTTATAACGTATAACGTTATATTGCATCACTATATGACGTATAACGTCATATTGCATGACTATAGGACGTATAACGTTATATTGCATCACGATATGACGTATAACGTTATATTGCATCACTATAGGACGTATTACGTTACATACTATTACGTTATAACGTATAACGTTATGTTGCATCACATATGGCGTATAACGTTATATACTATTACAGTATGAAGGAATAACGTTATATTGCATCACTGTATGACGTATAACGTTTTGTACTATTACGCAATAACGTATAACGTCATATTGCACGACTATAGGACGTATAAAGTTATGAAATATTGCGTCATAACGTGTAACGTTATATTGCACCACTATAGGATGTAAAACGTTATGATACATTACGTTATTACGTATAACGTTACATTGCATTACTGAATGACCTATAACGTTATATAGCTCCTCTTTATGACGTATAACGTTATGAACTATTACGTTATTACGTATAACGCTGTATTGCATCACTGTAGGACGTATAACGTCATATTGCATGACTATAGGACGTATAACGTTATATTGCATCACTATAGGACGTATAACGTTATATAGTATTACCTTATAACGTATAACGTTGTATTGCATCACTATGGGACGTATAACGTATATCGCATTACAGAATGACGTATAACGTTATATAGCTTCGCTTTATGACGTATAATGTTATGAACTATTACGTTATAACGTATAACGTTATATTGCATCACTATATGACGTATAACGTCATATTGCATGACTATAGGACGTATAGCGTTATATTGCATCACTATAAGACGTATAACGTTATATTGCATCACTATAGGGCGTATTACGTTATATACTATTAAGTTATAACTTATAACGTTGTATTGCATCACTATTATGCGTATAACGTTATATACTATAACGTTATGAAGGAATATCGTTATACTGCATCGCTATATTTCGTATAACGTTATATTGCATCAATGTATGACGTATAACGTTATATTGCATCACTATATGACGTATAACGTTATATTGCATCAATATAGGACATATTACGTTATATACTATTACGTTAGAACGTATAACGTTATATTGCATCACTATATGACGTATAACGTTATATTTCATCACTATATGACGTATGAAGTTATACTGCATTACTAATTGACGTATAACGGTATATAGCTTCTCTTTATGACGGATAACGTTATGAACTACTACGTTATAACGTACAACGTTATATAGCATCACTATATGACGTATAACGTCATATTGCATGACTATAGGACGTATAACGTTATATTGCATCACTATAGGACGTATAACGTTATATAGTATTACCTTATAACGTATAACGTTGTATTGCATCACTATTGGACGTATAACGTTATATCGCATTACAGAATGACGTATAACGTTATATACCTTCGCTTTATGACGTATAATGTTATGAACTATTACGTTATAACGTATAACGTTATATTGCATCAGTATATGACGTATAACGTCATATTGCATGACTATAGGACGTATAGCGTTATATTGCATCACTATATGACGTATAACGTTATATTGCATCACTATAGGGCGTATTACGTTATATACTATTAAGTTATAACTTATAACGTTATATTGCATCACTATAGAGACGTATAACGATATATTGCATTACTAAATGACGTATAACGTTATATAGCTTCTCTTTATGACGTGTAACGTTATGAACTATTACGTTATAACGTATAACGTTATACTGCATCACTATAGCACGTATAACGTTATATCGCATTACTGAATGACGTATAACGTTATATAGCTTCTCTTTATGACGTATAACGTTATGAACTATTACGTTATAACGTATAACGCTATATTGCATCACTATATGACGTATAACGTCATATTGCATGACTATAGGACGTATAACGTTATATTGCATCACTACATAACGTATAACGTTATATTGCATCACTATATGACGTATAACGATATATTGCATTACTAAATGACGTATAACGTTATATTGCATCACTATATGCCGTATAACGTTATATACTATAACGTTATGAAGGAATATCGTTATACTGCTTCACTATATGACGTATAACGTTATATTGCATCACTATATCACGTATAACGTCATATTGCATGACTATTGGACGTATAACGTTATATTGCATCACTATATGACGTATAACGTTATATTGCATCACTATAGGACGTATTACGTTATATACTATTACGTTATAACGTATAACGTTTTATTGCATCACTGTATGACGTATAACGTTATATTGCATCACTATAGGACGTATTACGTTACATACTATTACGTTATAACGTATAACGTTATGTTGCACCACATATGGCGTATAACGTTATATACTATTACAGTATGAAGGAATAACGATAAATTGCATCACTGTATGACGTATAACGTTTTGTACTATTACGTAATAACGTATAACGTCATATTGCATGACTATAGAACGTATAGCGTTATATTGCATCACTATATGACGTATAACGTCATATTGCATGACTATAATACGTATAACGTTATATTGCATCACTATATGACGTATAACGTTATATTGCATCACTATATGACGAATAACGTCATATTGCGTGACTATAGGACGTATAACGTTATATTGCATCACTATATGACGTATAACGTTATATTGGATCACTATAGGACGTATTACGTTATATTGCATCACTATAGGAAGTATAACGTTATGAAATATTGCGTCATAACGTGTAACGTTATATTGTATCACTATAGGATGTAAAACGTTATTATACATTACGTTATTACGTATAACGTTATATTGCATCACTATATGACGTATAACGTGATATACTATAACGTTATGAAGGAATATCGTTATATTGCCTCACTATATGACGTATAACGCTATATTGCATCACTATTGATCGTATAACGTTACATACTATTACGTTATAACGTACAACGTTGTATTGCATCACTATAGGACGTATAACGTTATATTGCATCACTATATGACGTATATCGTTGTATACAATTACGTTGCGGAGGAATAACGGTATATTGCATCACTATATGACGTATAACGTTATAGTGCATCACTGTATGACGTATAACGTTATGAACTATTACGTTAAAACGCATAACGTTATATTGCATCACTATATGACGTATAACGTGATATACTATAACGTTATGAAGGAATATAGTTATATTGCCTCACTATATGACGTATAACGTTATATTGCATCACTATTGATCGTATAACGTTATATACTATTACGTTGTAACGTATAACGTTGTATTGCATCACTATAGGACGTATAACGTTATATTGCATCACTGTATGAAGTATATCGTTATATACAATTACGTTGTGGAGGAATAACGGTATATTGCATCACTATATGACGTATAACGTTATAGTGCATCACTGTATGACGTATGACGTTATATACTATTACGTTATAACGTATAACGTTATCTTGCATCACTATAGGACGTATAACGTTATATTGCCTTACTATATGACGTATAACTTTATACACTATTACATTATGAAGGAATAACGTTATATTGCGTCACTGTATGACGTATAATGTTTTGTACTATTACGTAATAACGTATAACGCCATATTGCATGACTATAGGACGTATAACGTTAAATTGCATCACTATAAGACGTATAACGTTATATTGGATCATTATAGGACGTATTACGTTATATACTATTACGTTATACCTTATAACGCTACCTTGCATCACTATAGGACATATAACGCTATATTGCATCACTGTAGGACGTATAACGTTATGAAATATTGCGTCATAACGTGTAACGTTATATTGCATCGCTATAGGATGTAAAATGTTCTGATATATTACATTATTACGTATAACGTTATATTGCATCAATATATGACGTATAACGTTATATACTATAACTTTATGAAGGAATATAGTTATATTGCATCACTATATGACGTATAACGTTATACTGCATCACTATATGACGTATAACGATATATTGCATTACTAAATGACGTATAACATTATATAGCTTCTCTTTATGACGTATAACGTTATATTGCATCACTATATAACGTATAACGTCATATTGCATGACTATAGGACGTATAGCGTTATATTTCATCTCTATATGACGTATAACGGTATATTGCATCACTATTGGACGTATTACGTTACATACTATTACTTTGTGACATATAGCGATATATAATATTACGTTTTAACGTTAAACGTTACATACTATTACCTTATGACATTTAACGTTACGTACTATTACGTCATAACGTATAACGATATATTGCATTACTATATGACGTATAACGTCATATTGCATGACTATAGGACGTATAACGTTATATTGCATCACGATATGACGTATAACGTTATATTGCATCACTATAGGACGTATTACGTTACATACTATTACGTTATAACGTATAACGTTATGTTGCAGCACATATGGCGTATAACGTTATATACTATTACAGTATGAAGGAATAACGTTATATTGCATCACTGTATGACGTATAACGTTTTGTACTATTACGCAATAACGTATAACGTCATATTGCACGACTATAGGACGTATAAAGTTATGAAATATTGCGTCATAACGTGTAACGTTATATTGCACCACTATAGGATGTAAAACGTTATGATACATTACGTTATTACGTATAACGTTACATTGCATTACTGAATGACCTATAACGTTATATAGCTCCTCTTTATGACGTATAACGTTATGAACTATTACGTTATTACGTATAACGCTGTATTGCATCACTGTAGGACGTATAAAGTTATGAACTATTACGTCATAACGTGTAACATAATATTGCATCACTATAGGACGCATTACGTTATGATCTCTTACGTCATAACGTGTAACGTTATACTGCATCACTATATGACGTATAACGTTATATTGCATCACTATATGGCGTATAACGTTATATAGCTTCGCTTTATGACGTATAATGTTATGAACTATTACGTTATAACGTATAACGTTATATTGCATCACTATATGACGTATAACGTCATATTGCATGACTATAGGACGTATAACGTTATATTGCATCACTATAGGACGTATAACGTTATATAGTATTACCTTATGACGTATAACGTTGTATTGCACCACTATGGGACGTATAACGTTATATCGCATTACAGAATGACGTATAACGTTATATAGCTTCGCTTTATGACGTATAATGTTATGAACTATTACGTTATAACGTATAACGTTATATTGCATCACTAGATGACGTATAACGTCATATTGCATGACTATAGGACGTATAACGTTATATTGCATCACTATAGGACGTATAACGTTATATAGTATTACCTTATAACGTATAACGTTGTATTGCATCACTATGGGACGTATAACGTATATCGCATTACAGAATGACGTATAACGTTATATAGCTTCGCTTTATGACGTATAATGTTATGAACTATTACGTTATAACGTACAACGTTATATAGCATCACTATATGACGTATAACGTCATATTGCATGACTATAGGACGTATAACGTTATATTGCATCATTATAGGACGTATAACGTTATATAGTATTACCTTATAACGTATAACGTTGTATTGCATCACTATGGGACGTATAACGTATATCGCATTACAGAATGACGTATAACGTTATATAGCTTCGCTTTATGACGTATTACGTTATATACTATTACGTTATAACGTATAACGTTATACAGCATCACTATAGGACGTATAACGTTATATTGCATCACTATAGGACGTATAACGTTATATAGTATTACCTTATAACGTATAACGTTGTATTGCGTCACTATGGGACGTATAACGTATATCGCATTACAGAATGACGTATAACGTTATATAGCTTCGCTTTATGACGTATAATGTTATGAACTATTACGTTATAACGTACAACGTTATATAGCATCACTATATGACGTATAACGTCATATTGCATGACTATAGGACGTATAGCGTTATATTGCATCACTATAAGACGTATAACGTTATATTGCATCACTATAGGGCGTATTACGTTATATACTATTAAGTTATAACTTATAACGTTGTATTGCATCACTATAGGGCGTATAACGTTATATACTATAACGTTATGAAGGAATATCGTTATACTGCATCGCTATATTTCGTATAACGTTATATTGCATCAATGTATGACGTATAACGTTATATTGCATCACTATATGACGTATAACGTTATATTGCATCAATATAGGACATATTACGTTATATACTATTACGTTAGAACGTATAACGTTATATTGCATCACTATATGACGTATAACGTTATATTTCATCACTATATGACGTATGAAGTTATACTGCATTACTGAATGACGTATAACGGTATATAGCTTCTCTTTATGACGGATAACGTTATGAACTACTACGTTATAACGTATAACGTTATATTGCACCACTATATGACGTATAACGTCATATTGCATGACTATAGGACGTATAACGTTATATTGCATCACTATAAGACGTATAACGTTATATTGGATCACTATAGGACGTATTACGTTATGATCTTTTACGTCATAACGTGTAACGCTATATTGCATCACTATATGACGTATAACGTTATATACTATTACGTTATATCTTATAACGCTACCTTGCATCACTATAGGACATATAACGTTATATTGCATCACTATAGGACGTATAACGTTATGAACTATTACGTTATAACGTATAACGTTATATTGCATCACTATATGACGTATAACGTCATATTGCATGACTACAGGACGTATAACGTTATCTTGCATCAGTATAGGACGTATAACGTTATATTGCCTCACTATATGACATATAACTTTATACACTATTACATTATGAAGGATTAACGTTATATTGCATCACTGTATGACGTATAATGTTTTGTACTATTACGTAATAACGTATAACGTCATATTGCATGACTATAGGACGTATAACGTTAAATTGCATCACTATAAGACGTATAACGTTATATTGGATCATTATAGGACGTATTACGTTATATACTATTACGTTATACCTTATAACGCTACCTTGCATCACTATAGGACATATAACGCTATATTGCATCACTGTAGGACGTATAACGTTTCGAAATATTGCGTCATAACGTGTAACGTTATATTGCATCGCTATAGGATGTAAAATGTTCTGATATATTACGTTATTACGTATAACGTTATATTGCATCAATATATGACGTATAACGTTATATACTATAACTTTATGAAGGAATATAGTTATATTGCATCACTATATGACGTATAACGTTATACTGCATCACTATATGACGTATAACGATATATTGCATTACTAAATGACGTATAACATTATATAGCTTCTCTTTATGACGTATAACGTTATATTGCATCACTATATAACGTATAACGTCATATTGCATGACTATAGGACGTATAGCGTTATATTTCATCTCTATATGACGTAAAACGGTATATTGCATCACTATTGGACGTATTACGTTATATACTATTACTTTGTGACATATAGCGATATATAATATTACGTTTTAACGTAAAACGTTACATACTATTACCTTATGACATTTAACGTTACGTACTATTACGTCATAACGTATAACGATATATTGCATTACTATATAATGTATAACGATTTATACTATTACGTTATAACGTATAACGCTGTATTGCATCACTATAGGACGTATAACGTTATATACTATTACGTTATAACGTATAACGTTATATTGCATCACTATTGATGGTATAACGTTATATACTATTACGATATAACGTATAACGTTATGTTGCACCACATATGGCGTATAACGTTATATACTATTACAGTATGAAGGAATAACGTTATATTGCATCACTGTATGACGTATAACGTTTTGTACTATTACGCAATAACGTATAACGTCATATTGCACGACTATAGGACGTATAAAGTTATGAAATATTGCGTCATAACGTGTAACGTTATATTGCACCACTATAGGATGTAAAACGTTATGATACATTACGTTATTACGTATAACGTTACATTGCATTACTGAATGACCTATAACGTTATATAGCTCCTCTTTATGACGTATAACGTTATGAACTATTACGTTATTACGTATAACGCTGTATTGCATCACTATAGGACGTATAAAGTTATGAACTATTACGTCATAACGTGTAACATAATATTGCATCACTATAGGACGCATTACGTTATGATCTCTTACGTCATAACGTGTAACGTTATACTGCATCACTATATGACGTATAACGTTATATTGCATCACTATATGGCGTATAACGTTATATAGCTTCGCTTTATGACGTATAATGTTATGAACTATTACGTTATAACGTATAACGTTATATTGCATCACTATATGACGTATAACGTCATATTGCATGACTATAGGACGTATAACGTTATATTGCATCACTATAGGACGTATAACGTTATATAGTATTACCTTATGACGTATAACGTTGTATTGCATCACTATGGGACGTATAACGTTATATCGCATTACAGAATGACGTATAACGTTATATAGCTTCGCTTTATGACGTATAATGTTATGAACTATTACGTTATAACGTATAACGTTATATTGCATCACTATATGACGTATAACGTCATATTGCATGACTATAGGACCTATAACGTTATATTGCATCACTATAGGACGTATAACGTTATATAGTATTACCTTATAACGTATAACGTTGTATTGCATCACTATTGGACGTATGACGTTATATCGCATTACAGAATGACGTATAACGTTATATAGCTTCGCTTTATGACGTATAATGTTATGAACTATTACGTTATAACGTATAACGTTATATTGCATCACTATATGACGTATAACGTCATATTGCATGACTGTAGGACGTATAACGTCATATTGCATGACTACAGGACGTATAACGTTATCTTGCATCACTATAGGACGTATAACGTTATATTGCCTCACTATATGACGTAACACGTTATACACGATTACATTATGAAGGAATAACGTTATATTGCATCACTGTATGACGTATAACGTTTTGTACTATTACGTAATAACGTATAACGTTATATTGCATCACTATTTGACGTATAACGTCATATTGCATGACTATAAGACGTATAACGTTATATTGGATCATTATAGGACGTATTACGTTATGATCTTTTACGTCATAACGTGTAACGTTATATTGCATCACTATTGATCGTATAGCGTTATATACTATTACGTTATAACGTATAACGTTGTATTGCATCAATATGGGACGTATAACGTTATATCGCATTACTGAATGAAGTATAACATTATATAGCTTCGCTTTATGACGTATAATGTTATGAACTATTACGTTATAACGTATAACGTTATATTACATCACTATATGACGTATAACGTCATATTGCATGACTATAGGACGTATAACGTTATATTGCATCACTATATGACGTATAACGATATATTGCATCACTATAGGACGTATTACGTTATATACTATTACGTTAGAACGTATAACGTTATATTGCATCACTATATGACGTATAACGTTATATTTCATCACTATATGACGTATGAAGTTATATTGCATTACTAAATGACGTATAACGGTATATAGCTTCTCTTTATGACGGATAACGTTATGAACTACTACGCTATAACATATAACGTTATATTGCATCACTATATGACGTATAACGTCATATTGCATGACTATAGGACGTATAACGTTATATTGGATCACTATAGGACGTATTACGTTATGATCTTTTACGTCATAACGTGTAACGTTATATTGCATCACTATATGACGTATAACGTTATATACTATTACGTTATATCTTATAACGCTACCTTGCATCACTATAGGACATATAACGTTATATTGCATCACTATAGGAAGTATAACGTTATGAAATATTGCGTCATAACGTGTAACGTTATATTGTATCACTATAGGATGTAAAACGTTATTATACATTACGTTATTACGTATAACGTTATATTGCATCACTATATGACGTATAACGTGATATACTATAACGTTATGAAGGAATATAGTTATATTGCCTCACTATATGACGTATAACGTTATATTGCATCACTATTGATCGTATAACGTTATATACTATTACGTTGTAACGTATAACGTTGTATTGCATCACTATAGGACGTATAACGTTATATTGCATCACTGTATGACGTATATCGTTATATACAATTACGTTGTGGAGGAATAACGGTATATGGCATCACTATATGACGTATAACGTTATAGTGCATCACTGTATGACGTATAACGTCATATACTATTACGTCATAACGTATAACGTTATCTTGCATCAGTATAGGACGTATAACGTTATATTGCCTCACTATATGACATATAACTTTATACACTATTACATTATGAAGGAATAACGTTATATTGCATCACTGTATGACGTATAATGTTTTGTACTATTACGTAATAACGTATAACGTCATATTGCATGACTATAGGACGTATAGCGTTATATTGCATCACTATATGACGTATAACGTTATATTGCATCACTATAGGGCGTATTACGTTATATACTATTAAGTTATAACTTATAACGTTATATTGCATCACTATAGAGACGTATAACGATATATTGCATTACTAAATGACGTATAACGTTATATAGCTTCTCTTTATGACGTGTAACGTTATGAACTATTACGTTATAACGTATAACGTTATACTGCATCACTATAGCACGTATAACGTTATATCGCATTACTGAATGACGTATAACGTTATATAGCTTCTCTTTATGACGTATAACGTTATGAACTATTACGTTATAACGTATAACGGTATATTGCATCACTATATGACGTATAACGTCATATTGCATGACTATAGGACGTATAACGTTATATTGCATCACTACATAACGTATAACGTTATATTGCATCACTATATGACGTATAACGATATATTGCATTACTAAATGACGTATAACGTTATATTGCATCACTATATGCCGTATAACGTTATATACTATAACGTTATGAAGGAATATCGTTATACTGCTTCACTATATGACGTATAACGTTATATTGCATCACTATATCACGTATAACGTCATATTGCATGACTATTGGACGTATAACGTTATATTGCATCACTATATGACGTATAACGTTATATTGCATCACTATAGGACGTATTACGTTATATACTATTACGTTATAACGTATAACGTTTTATTGCATCACTGTATGACGTATAACGTTATATTGCATCACTATAGGACGTATTACGTTACATACTATTACGTTATAACGTATAACGTTATGTTGCACCACATATGGCGTATAACGTTATATACTATTACAGTATGAAGGAATAACGATAAATTGCATCACTGTATGACGTATAACGTTTTGTACTATTACGTAATAACGTATAACGTCATATTGCATGACTATAGAACGTATAGCGTTATATTGCATCACTATATGACGTATAACGTCATATTGCATGACTATAATACGTATAACGTTATATTGCATCACTATATGACGTATAACGTTATATTGCATCACTATATGACGAATAACGTCATATTGCGTGACTATAGGACGTATAACGTTATATTGCATCACTATATGACGTATAACGTTATATTGGATCACTATAGGACGTATTACGTTATATTGCATCACTATAGGAAGTATAACGTTATGAAATATTGCGTCATAACGTGTAACGTTATATTGTATCACTATAGGATGTAAAACGTTATTATACATTACGTTATTACGTATAACGTTATATTGCATCACTATATGACGTATAACGTGATATACTATAACGTTATGAAGGAATATCGTTATATTGCCTCACTATATGACGTATAACGCTATATTGCATCACTATTGATCGTATAACGTTACATACTATTACGTTATAACGTACAACGTTGTATTGCATCACTATAGGACGTATAACGTTATATTGCATCACTATATGACGTATATCGTTGTATACAATTACGTTGCGGAGGAATAACGGTATATTGCATCACTATATGACGTATAACGTTATAGTGCATCACTGTATGACGTATAACGTTATGAACTATTACGTTAAAACGCATAACGTTATATTGCATCACTATATGACGTATAACGTGATATACTATAACGTTATGAAGGAATATAGTTATATTGCCTCACTATATGACGTATAACGTTATATTGCATCACTATTGATCGTATAACGTTATATACTATTACGTTGTAACGTATAACGTTGTATTGCATCACTATAGGACGTATAACGTTATATTGCATCACTGTATGAAGTATATCGTTATATACAATTACGTTGTGGAGGAATAACGGTATATTGCATCACTATATGACGTATAACGTTATAGTGCATCACTGTATGACGTATGACGTTATATACTATTACGTTATAACGTATAACGTTATCTTGCATCACTATAGGACGTATAACGTTATATTGCCTTACTATATGACGTATAACTTTATACACTATTACATTATGAAGGAATAACGTTATATTGCGTCACTGTATGACGTATAATGTTTTGTACTATTACGTAATAACGTATAACGCCATATTGCATGACTATAGGACGTATAACGTTAAATTGCATCACTATAAGACGTATAACGTTATATTGGATCATTATAGGACGTATTACGTTATATACTATTACGTTATACCTTATAACGCTACCTTGCATCACTATAGGACATATAACGCTATATTGCATCACTGTAGGACGTATAACGTTATGAAATATTGCGTCATAACGTGTAACGTTATATTGCATCGCTATAGGATGTAAAATGTTCTGATATATTACATTATTACGTATAACGTTATATTGCATCAATATATGACGTATAACGTTATATACTATAACTTTATGAAGGAATATAGTTATATTGCATCACTATATGACGTATAACGTTATACTGCATCACTATATGACGTATAACGATATATTGCATTACTAAATGACGTATAACATTATATAGCTTCTCTTTATGACGTATAACGTTATATTGCATCACTATATAACGTATAACGTCATATTGCATGACTATAGGACGTATAGCGTTATATTTCATCTCTATATGACGTATAACGGTATATTGCATCACTATTGGACGTATTACGTTACATACTATTACTTTGTGACATATAGCGATATATAATATTACGTTTTAACGTTAAACGTTACATACTATTACCTTATGACATTTAACGTTACGTACTATTACGTCATAACGTATAACGATATATTGCATTACTATATGACGTATAACGTCATATTGCATGACTATAGGACGTATAACGTTATATTGCATCACTATATGGCGTATAACGTTATATAGCTTCGCTTTATGACGTATAATGTTATGAACTATTACGTTATAACGTATAACGTTATATTGCATCACTATATGACGTATAACGTCATATTGCATGACTATAGGACGTATAACGTTATATTGCATCACTATAGGACGTATAACGTTATATAGTATTACCTTATGACGTATAACGTTGTATTGCATCACTATGGGACGTATAACGTTATATCGCATTACAGAATGACGTATAACGTTATATAGCTTCGCTTTATGACGTATAATGTTATGAACTATTACGTTATAACGTATAACGTTATATTGCATCACTAGATGACGTATAACGTCATATTGCATGACTATAGGACGTATAACGTTATATTGCATCACTATAGGACGTATAACGTTATATAGTATTACCTTATAACGTATAACGTTGTATTGCATCACTATGGGACGTATAACGTATATCGCATTACAGAATGACGTATAACGTTATATAGCTTCGCTTTATGACGTATAATGTTATGAACTATTACGTTATAACGTACAACGTTATATAGCATCACTATATGACGTATAACGTCATATTGCATGACTATAGGACGTATAACGTTATATTGCATCATTATAGGACGTATAACGTTATATAGTATTACCTTATAACGTATAACGTTGTATTGCATCACTATGGGACGTATAACGTATATCGCATTACAGAATGACGTATAACGTTATATAGCTTCGCTTTATGACGTATAATGTTATGAACTATTACGTTATAACGTACAACGTTATATAGCATCACTATATGACGTATAACGTTATATTGCATCACTATAGGACGTATAACGTTATATAGTATTACCTTATAACGTATAACGTTGTATTGCGTCACTATGGGACGTATAACGTATATCGCATTACAGAATGACGTATAACGTTATATAGCTTCGCTTTATGACGTATAATGTTATGAACTATTACGTTATAACGTACAACGTTATATAGCATCACTATATGACGTATAACGTCATATTGCATGACTATAGGACGTATAGCGTTATATTGCATCACTATAAGACGTATAACGTTATATTGCATCACTATAGGGCGTATTACGTTATATACTATTAAGTTATAACTTATAACGTTGTATTGCATCACTATAGGGCGTATAACGTTATATACTATAACGTTATGAAGGAATATCGTTATACTGCATCGCTATATTTCGTATAACGTTATATTGCATCAATGTATGACGTATAACGTTATATTGCATCACTATATGACGTATAACGTTATATTGCATCAATATAGGACATATTACGTTATATACTATTACGTTAGAACGTATAACGTTATATTGCATCACTATATGACGTATAACGTTATATTTCATCACTATATGACGTATGAAGTTATACTGCATTACTAAATGACGTATAACGGTATATAGCTTCTCTTTATGACGGATAACGTTATGAACTACTACGTTATAACGTATAACGTTATATTGCACCACTATATGACGTATAACGTCATATTGCATGACTATAGGACGTATAACGTTATATTGCATCACTATAAGACGTATAACGTTATATTGGATCACTATAGGACGTATTACGTTATGATCTTTTACGTCATAACGTGTAACGCTATATTGCATCACTATATGACGTATAACGTTATATACTATTACGTTATATCTTATAACGCTACCTTGCATCACTATAGGACATATAACGTTATATTGCATCACTATAGGACGTATAACGTTATGAACTATTACGTTATAACGTATAACGTTATATTGCATCACTATATGACGTATAACGTCATATTGCATGACTACAGGACGTATAACGTTATCTTGCATCAGTATAGGACGTATAACGTTATATTGCCTCACTATATGACATATAACTTTATACACTATTACATTATGAAGGATTAACGTTATATTGCATCACTGTATGACGTATAATGTTTTGTACTATTACGTAATAACGTATAACGTCATATTGCATGACTATAGGACGTATAACGTTAAATTGCATCACTATAAGACGTATAACGTTATATTGGATCATTATAGGACGTATTACGTTATATACTATTACGTTATACCTTATAACGCTACCTTGCATCACTATAGGACATATAACGCTATATTGCATCACTGTAGGACGTATAACGTTACGAAATATTGCGTCATAACGTGTAACGTTATATTGCATCGCTATAGGATGTAAAATGTTCTGATATATTACGTTATTACGTATAACGTTATATTGCATCAATATATGACGTATAACGTTATATACTATAACTTTATGAAGGAATATAGTTATATTGCATCACTATATGACGTATAACGTTATACTGCATCACTATATGACGTATAACGATATATTGCATTACTAAATGACGTATAACGTTATATAGCTTCTCTTTATGACGTATAACGTTATATTGCATCACTATATAACGTATAACGTCATATTGCATGACTATAGGACATATAGCGTTATATTTCATCTCTATATGACGTAAAACGGTATATTGCATCACTATTGGACGTATTACGTTATATACTATTACTTTGTGACATATAGCGATATATAATATTACGTTTTAACGTAAAACGTTACATACTATTACCTTATGACATTTAACGTTACGTACTATTACGTCATAACGTATAACGATATATTGCATTACTATATAATGTATAACGATTTATACTATTACGTTATAACGTATAACGCTGTATTGCATCACTATAGGACGTATAACGTTATATACTATTACGTTATAACGTATAACGTTATATTGCATCACTATTGATGGTATAACGTTATATACTATTACGTTATAACGTATAACGTTATGTTGCACCACATATGGCGTATAACGTTATATACTATTACAGTATGAAGGAATAACGTTATATTGCATCACTGTATGACGTATAACGTTTTGTACTATTACGCAATAACGTATAACGTCATATTGCACGACTATAGGACGTATAAAGTTATGAAATATTGCGTCATAACGTGTAACGTTATATTGCACCACTATAGGATGTAAAACGTTATGATACATTACGTTATTACGTATAACGTTACATTGCATTACTGAATGACCTATAACGTTATATAGCTCCTCTTTATGACGTATAACGTTATGAACTATTACGTTATTACGTATAACGCTGTATTGCATCACTATAGGACGTATAAAGTTATGAACTATTACGTCATAACGTGTAACATAATATTGCATCACTATAGGACGCATTACGTTATGATCTCTTACGTCATAACGTGTAACGTTATACTGCATCACTATATGACGTATAACGTTATATTGCATCACTATATGGCGTATAACGTTATATAGCTTCGCTTTATGACGTATAATGTTATGAACTATTACGTTATAACGTATAACGTTATATTGCATCACTATATGACGTATAACGTCATATTGCATGACTATAGGACGTATAACGTTATATTGCATCAGTATAGGACGTATAACGTTATATAGTATTACCTTATGACGTATAACGTTGTATTGCATCACTATGGGACGTATAACGTTATATCGCATTACAGAATGACGTATAACGTTATATAGCTTCGCTTTATGACGTATAATGTTATGAACTATTACGTTATAACGTATAACGTTATATTGCATCACTATATGACGTATAACGTCATATTGCATGACTATAGGACCTATAACGTTATATTGCATCACTATAGGACGTATAACGTTATATAGTATTACCTTATAACGTATAACGTTGTATTGCATCACTATTGGACGTATGACGTTATATCGCATTACAGAATGACGTATAACGTTATATAGCTTCGCTTTATGACGTATAATGTTATGAACTATTACGTTATAACGTATAACGTTATATTGCATCACTATATGACGTATAACGTCATATTGCATGACTGTAGGACGTATAACGTCATATTGCATGACTACAGGACGTATAACGTTATCTTGCATCACTATAGGACGTATAACGTTATATTGCCTCACTATATGACGTAACACGTTATACACGATTACATTATGAAGGAATAACGTTATATTGCATCACTGTATGACGTATAACGTTTTGTACTATTACGTAATAACGTATAACGTCATATTGCATGACTATAGGACGTATAACGTTAAATTGCATCACTATAAGACGTATAACGTTATATTGGATCATTATAGGACGTATTACGTTATGATCTTTTACGTCATAACGTGTAACGTTATATTGCATCACTATTGATCGTATAGCGTTATATACTATTACGTTATAACGTATAACGTTGTATTGCATCAATATGGGACGTATAACGTTATATCGCATTACTGAATGAAGTATAACATTATATAGCTTCGCTTTATGACGTATAATGTTATGAACTATTACGTTATAACGTATAACGTTATATTACATCACTATATGACGTATAACGTCATATTGCATGACTATAGGACGTATAACGTTATATTGCATTACTATATGACGTATAACGTTATATTGCATCAATATAGGACATATTACGTTATATACTATTACGTTAGAACGTATAACGTTATATTGCATCACTATATGACGTATAACGTTATATTTCATCACTATATGACGTATGAAGTTATACTGCATTACTGAATGACGTATAACGGTATATAGCTTCTCTTTATGACGGATAACGTTATGAACTACTACGCTATAACATATAACGTTATATTGCATCACTATATGACGTATAACGTCATATTGCATGACTATAAGACGTATAACGTTATATTGGATCATTATAGGACGTATTACGTTATGATCTTTTACGTCATAACGTGTAACGTTATATTGCATCACTATATGACGTATAACGTTATATACTATTGCGTTATATCTTATAACGCTACCTTGCATCACTATAGGACATATAACGTTATATTGCATCACTATAGGAAGTATAACGTTATGAAATATTGCGTCATAACGTGTAACGTTATATTGTATCACTATAGGATGTAAAACGTTATTATACATTACGTTATTACGTATAACGTTATATTGCATCACTATATGACGTATAACGTGATATACTATAACGTTATGAAGGAATATAGTTATATTGCCTCACTATATGACGTATAACGTTATATTGCATCACTATTGATCGTATAACGTTATATACTATTACGTTATAACGTATAACGTTGTATTGCATCACTATAGGACGTATAACGTTATATTGCATCACTGTATGACGTATATCGTTATATACAATTACGTTGTGGAGGAATAACGGTATATGGCATCACTATATGACGTATAACGTTATAGTGCATCACTGTATGACGTATAACGTCATATACTATTACGTCATAACGTATAACGTTATCTTGCATCAGTATAGGACGTATAACGTTATATTGCCTCACTATATGACATATAACTTTATACACTATTACATTATGAAGGAATAACGTTATATTGCATCACTGTATGACGTATAATGTTTTGTACTATTACGTAATAACGTATAACGTCATATTGCATGACTATAGGACGTATAACGTTAAATTGCATCACTATAAGACGTATAACGTTATATTGGATCATTATAGGACGTATTACGTTATATACTATTACGTTATACCTTATAACGCTACCTTGCATCACTATAGGACATATAACGCTATATTGCATCACTGTAGGACGTATAACGTTACGAAATATTGCGTCATAACGTGTAACGTTATATTGCATCGCTATAGGATGTAAAATGTTCTGATATATTACGTTATTACGTATAACGTTATATTGCATGAATATATGACGTATAACGTTATATACTATAACTTTATGAAGGAATATAGTTATATTGCATCACTATATGACGTATAACGTTATACTGCATCACTATATGACGTATAACGATATATTGCATTACTAAATGACGTATAACATTATATAGCTTCTCTTTATGACGTATAACGTTATATTGCATCACTATATAACGTATAACGTCATATTGCATGACTATAGGACGTATAGCGTTATATTTCATCTCTATATGACGTAAAACGGTATATTGCATCACTATTGGACGTATTACGTTATATACTATTACTTTGTGACATATAGCGATATATAATATTACGTTTTAACGTAAAACGTTACATACTATTACCTTATGACATTTAACGTTACGTACTATTACGTCATAACGTATAACGATATATTGCATTACTATATAATGTATAACGATTTATACTATTACGTTATAACGTATAACGCTGTATTGCATCACTATAGGACGTATAACGTTATATACTATTACGTTATAACGTATAACGTTATATTGCATCACTATTGATGGTATAACGTTATATACTATTACGTTATAACGTATAACGTTATGTTGCACCACATATGGCGTATAACGTTATATACTATTACAGTATGAAGGAATAACGTTATATTGCATCACTGTATGACGTATAACGTTTTGTACTATTACGCAATAACGTATAACGTCATATTGCACGACTATAGGACGTATAAAGTTATGAAATATTGCGTCATAACGTGTAACGTTATATTGCACCACTATAGGATGTAAAACGTTATGATACATTACGTTATTACGTATAACGTTACATTGCATTACTGAATGACCTATAACGTTATATAGCTCCTCTTTATGACGTATAACGTTATGAACTATTACGTTATTACGTATAACGCTGTATTGCATCACTATAGGACGTATAAAGTTATGAACTATTACGTCATAACGTGTAACATAATATTGCATCACTATAGGACGCATTACGTTATGATCTCTTACGTCATAACGTGTAACGTTATACTGCATCACTATATGACGTATAACGTTATATTGCATCACTATATGGCGTATAACGTTATATAGCTTCGCTTTATGACGTATAATGTTATGAACTATTACGTTATAACGTATAACGTTATATTGCATCACTATATGACGTATAACGTCATATTGCATGACTATAGGACGTATAACGTTATATTGCATCACTATAGGACGTATAACGTTATATAGTATTACCTTATGACGTATAACGTTGTATTGCATCACTATGGGACGTATAACGTTATATCGCATTACAGAATGACGTATAACGTTATATAGCTTCGCTTTATGACGTATAATGTTATGAACTATTAGGTTATAACGTATAACGTTATATTGCATCACTATATGACGTATAACGTCATATTGCATGACTATATGACGTATAACGATATATTGCATTACTAAATGACGTATAATGTTATATAGCTTCTCTTTATGACGTATATCATTATGAACTATTCCGTTATAACGTATAACGCTATATTGCATGACTATATGACGTATAACGTCATATTGCATGACTATAGGACGTATAACGCTATATTGCATCACTATATGACATATAACGTTAAATTGCATCACTATAGGACGTATTACGTTATATACTATTACGTTATAACGTATAACGTTATACTGCATCACTATAGCACGTATAACGTTATATCGCATTACTGAATGACGTATAACGTTATATAGCTTCTCTTTATGACGTATAACGTTATGAACTATTCCGTTATAACGTATAACGCTATATTGCATGACTATATGACGTATAACGTCATATTGCATGACTATAGGACGTATAACGCTATATTGCATCACTATATGACGTATAACGCTATATTGCATCACTATAGGACGTAAACGTTATATCGCATTACTGAATGACGTATAACGTTATATAGCTTCTCTTTATGACGTATAACGTTATGAACTATTCCGTTATTACGTATAACGTTTTATTGCATGACTATATGACGTATAACGTCATATTGCATGACTATAGGACGTATAACGTTATATTGCTTCACTACATGACGTATAACGCTATATTGCATCACTACAGGACGTATTACGTTATATACTATTACGTTATAACGTATAAAGTTATACTGCATCACTATAGCACGTATAACGTTTTATTGCACCACTATAGGACGTATTACGTTATATACTATTACGTTATAACGTATAACGTTATATTGCATCACTATTGATGGTATAACGTTATATACTATTACGTTATAACGTATAACGTTATGTTGCACCACATATGGCGTATAACGTTATATACTATTACAGTATGAAGGAATAACGTTATATTGCATCACTGTATGACGTATAACGTTTTGTACTATTACGCAATAACGTATAACGTCATATTGCACGACTATAGGACGTATAAAGTTATGAAATATTGCGTCATAACGTGTAACGTTATATTGCACCACTATAGGATGTAAAACGTTATGATACATTACGTTATTACGTATAACGTTACATTGCATTACTGAATGACCTATAACGTTATATAGCTCCTCTTTATGACGTATAACGTTATGAACTATTACGTTATTACGTATAACGCTGTATTGCATCACTATAGGACGTATAAAGTTATGAACTATTACGTCATAACGTGTAACATAATATTGCATCACTATAGGACGCATTACGTTATGATCTCTTACGTCATAACGTGTAACGTTATACTGCATCACTATATGACGTATAACGTTATATTGCATCACTATATGACGTATAACGTTATATTGCATCACTATATGGCGTATAACGTTATATAGCTTCGCTTTATGACGTATAATGTTATGAACTATTACGTTATAACGTATAACGTTATATTGCATCACTATATGACGTATAACGTCATATTGCATGACTATAGGACGTATAACGTTATATTGCATCACTATAGGACGTATAACGTTATATAGTATTACCTTATGACGTATAACGTTGTATTGCATCACTATGGGACGTATAACGTTATATCGCATTACAGAATGACGTATAACGTTATATAGCTTCGCTTTATGACGTATAATGTTATGAACTATTACGTTATAACGTATAACGTTATATTGCATCACTATATGACGTATAACGTCATATTGCATGACTATAGGACCTATAACGTTATATTGCATCACTATAGGACGTATAACGTTATATAGTATTACCTTATAACGTATAACGTTGTATTGCATCACTATGGGACGTATAACGTATATCGCATTACAGAATGACGTATAACGTTATATAGCTTCGCTTTATGACGTATAATGTTATGAACTATTACGTTATAACGTACAACGTTATATAGCATCACTATATGACGTATAACGTCATATTGCATGACTATAGGACGTATAACGTTATATTGCATGACTATAGGACGTATAACGTTATATAGTATTACCTTATAACGTATAACGTTGTATTGCATCACTATTGGACGTATGACGTTATATCGCATTACAGAATGACGTATAACGTTATATAGCTTCGCTTTATGACGTATAATGTTATGAACTATTACGTTATAACGTATAACGTTATATTGCATCACTATATGACGTATAACGTCATATTGCATGACTGTAGGACGTATAACGTCATATTGCATGACTACAGGACGTATAACGTTATCTTGCATCACTATAGGACGTATAACGTTATATTGCCTCACTATATGACGTAACACGTTATACACTATTACATTATGAAGGAATAACGTTATATTGCATCACTGTATGACGTATAACGTTTTGTACTATTACGTAATAACGTATAACGTCATATTGCATGACTATAGGACGTATAACGTTAAATTGCATCACTATAAGACGTATAACGTTATATTGGATCATTATAGGACGTATTACGTTATGATCTTTTACGTCATAACGTGTAACGTTATATTGCATCACTATTGATCGTATAGCGTTATATACTATTACGTTATAACGTATAACGTTGTATTGCATCAATATGGGACGTATAACGTTATATCGCATTACTGAATGAAGTATAACATTATATAGCTTCGCTTTATGACGTATAATGTTATGAACTATTACGTTATAACGTATAACGTTATATTACATCACTATATGACGTATAACGTCATATTGCATGACTATAGGACGTATAACGTTATATTGCATTACTATATGACGTATAACGTTATATTGCATCAATATAGGACATATTACGTTATATACTATTACGTTAGAACGTATAACGTTATATTGCATCACTATATGACGTATAACGTTATATTTCATCACTATATGACGTATGAAGTTATATTGCATTACTAAATGACGTATAACGGTATATAGCTTCTCTTTATGACGGATAACGTTATGAACTACTACGCTATAACATATAACGTTATATTGCATCACTATATGACGTATAACGTCATATCGCATGACTATAGGACGTATAACGTTATATTGGATCACTATAGGACGTATTACGTTATGATCTTTTACGTCATAACGTGTAACGTTATATTGCATCACTATATGACGTATAACGTTATATACTATTGCGTTATATCTTATAACGCTACCTTGCATCACTATAGGACATATAACGTTATATTGCATCACTATAGGAAGTATAACGTTATGAAATATTGCGTCATAACGTGTAACGTTATATTGTATCACTATAGGATGTAAAACGTTATTATACATTACGTTATTACGTATAACGTTATATTGCATCACTATATGACGTATAACGTGATATACTATAACGTTATGAAGGAATATAGTTATATTGCCTCACTATATGACGTATAACGTTATATTGCATCACTATTGATCGTATAACGTTATATACTATTACGTTGTAACGTATAACGTTGTATTGCATCACTATAGGACGTATAACGTTATATTGCATCACTGTATGACGTATATCGTTATATACAATTACGTTGTGGAGGAATAACGGTATATGGCATCACTATATGACGTATAACGTTATAGTGCATCACTGTATGACGTATAACGTCATATACTATTACGTCATAACGTATAACGTTATCTTGCATCAGTATAGGACGTATAACGTTATATTGCCTCACTATATGACATATAACTTTATACACTATTACATTATGAAGGAATAACGTTATATTGCATCACTGTATGACGTATAATGTTTTGTACTATTACGTAATAACGTATAACGTCATATTGCATGACTATAGGACGTATAACGTTATATTGCATCACTATAAGACGTATAACGTTATATTGGATCATTATAGGACGTATTACGTTATATACTATTACGTTATACCTTATAACGCTACCTTGCATCACTATAGGACATATAACGCTATATTGCATCACTGTAGGACGTATAACGTTACGAAATATTGCGTCATAACGTGTAACGTTATATTGCATCGCTATAGGATGTAAAATGTTCTGATATATTACGTTATTACGTATAACGTTATATTGCATCAATATATGACGTATAACGTTATATACTATAACTTTATGAAGGAATATAGTTATATTGCATCACTATATGACGTATAACGTTATACTGCATCACTATATGACGTATAACGATATATTGCATTACTAAATGACGTATAACATTATATAGCTTCTCTTTATGACGTATAACGTTATATTGCATCACTATATAACGTATAACGTCATATTGCATGACTATAGGACGTATAGCGTTATATTTCATCTCTATATGACGTAAAACGGTATATTGCATCACTATTGGACGTATTACGTTATATACTATTACTTTGTGACATATAGCGATATATAATATTACGTTTTAACGTAAAACGTTACATACTATTACCTTATGACATTTAACGTTACGTACTATTACGTCATAACGTATAACGATATATTGCATTACTATATAATGTATAACGATTTATACTATTACGTTATAACGTATAACGCTGTATTGCATCACTATAGGACGTATAACGTTATATACTATTACGTTATAACGTATAACGTTATATTGCATCACTATTGATGGTATAACGTTATATACTATTACGTTATAACGTATAACGTTATGTTGCACCACATATGGCGTATAACGTTATATACTATTACAGTATGAAGGAATAACGTTATATTGCATCACTGTATGACGTATAACGTTTTGTACTATTACGCAATAACGTATAACGTCATATTGCACGACTATAGGACGTATAAAGTTATGAAATATTGCGTCATAACGTGTAACGTTATATTGCACCACTATAGGATGTAAAACGTTATGATACATTACGTTATTACGTATAACGTTACATTGCATTACTGAATGACCTATAACGTTATATAGCTCCTCTTTATGACGTATAACATTATGAACTATTACGTTATTACGTATAACGCTGTATTGCATCACTATAGGACATATAAAGTTATGAACTATTACGTCATAACGTGTAACATAATATTGCATCACTATAGGACGCATTACGTTATGATCTCTTACGTCATAACGTGTAACGTTATACTGCATCACTATATGACGTAAACGTTATATTGCATCACTATATGGCGTATAACGTTATATAGCTTCGCTTTATGACGTATAATGTTATGAACTATTACGTTATAACGTATAACGTTATATTGCATCACTATATGACGTATAACGTCATATTGCATGACTATAGGACGTATAACGTTATATTGCATCACTATAGGACGTATAACGTTATATAGTATTACCTTATGACGTATAACGTTGTATTGCATCACTATGGGACGTATAACGTTATATCGCATTACAGAATGACGTATAACGTTATATAGCTTCGCTTTATGACGTATAATGTTATGAACTATTACGTTATAACGTATAACGTTATATTGCATCACTATATGACGTATAACGTCATATTGCATGACTATAGGACGTATAACGTTATATTGCATCACTATAGGACGTATAACGTTATATAGTATTACCTTATAACGTATAACGTTGTATTGCATCACTATGGGACGTATAACGTATATCGCATTACAGAATGACGTATAACGTTATATAGCTTCGCTTTATGACGTATAATGTTATGAACTATTACGTTATAACGTACAACGTTATATAGCATCACTATATGACGTATAACGTCATATTGCATGACTATAGGACGTATAACGTTATATTGCATCACTATAGGACGTATAACGTTATATAGTATTACCTTATAACGTATAACGTTGTATTGCATCACTATTGGACGTATGACGTTATATAGCATTACAGAATGACGTATAACGTTATATAGCTTCGCTTTATGACGTATAATGTTATGAACTATTACGTTATAACGTATAACGTTATATTGCATCACTATATGACGTATAACGTCATATTGCATGACTATAGGACGTATAGCGTTATATTGCATCACTATATGACGTATAACGTTATATTGCATCACTATAGGGCGTATTACGTTATATACTATTAAGTTATAACTTATAACGTTGTATTGCATCACTATAGGGCGTATAACGTTATATCGCATTACTGAATGAAGTATAACATTATATAGCTTCGCTTTATGACGTATAATGTTATGAACTATTACGTTATAACTTATAACGTTATATTGCATCACTATATGACGTATAACGTCATATTGCATGACTATAGGACGTATAACGTTATATTGCATCACTATCAGACGTATAACGTTATATTGCATCACTATCAGACGTATAACGTTATATTGGATCACTATAGGACGTATTACGTTATGATCTTTTACGTCATAACGTGTAACGTTATATTGCATCACTATATGACGTATAACGATATATTGCATTACTAAATGACGTATAACGTTATATTGCATCACTATATGACGTATAACGTTATATACTATAACGTTATGAAGGAATATCGTTATACTGCATCACTATATGACGTATAACGTTGTATTGCATCACTATGGGACGTATAACGTATATCGCATTACAGAATGACGTATAACGTTATATAGCTTCGCTTTATGACGTATAATGTTATGAACTATTAGGTTATAACGTATAACGTTATATTGCATCACTATATGACGTATAACGTCATATTGCATGACTATATGACGTATAACGATATATTGCATTACTAAATGACGTATAATGTTATATAGCTTCTCTTTATGACGTATATCATTATGAACTATTCCGTTATAACGTATAACGCTATATTGCATGACTATATGACGTATAACGTCATATTGCATGACTATAGGACGTATAACGCTATATTGCATCACTATATGACATATAACGTTAAATTGCATCACTATAGGACGTATTACGTTATATACTATTACGTTATAACGTATAACGTTATACTGCATCACTATAGCACGTATAACGTTATATCGCATTACTGAATGACGTATAACGTTATATAGCTTCTCTTTATGACGTATAACGTTATGAACTATTCCGTTATAACGTATAACGCTATATTGCATGACTATATGACGTATAACGTCATATTGCATGACTATAGGACGTATAACGCTATATTGCATCACTATATGACGTATAACGCTATATTGCATCACTATAGGACGTAAACGTTATATCGCATTACTGAATGACGTATAACGTTATATAGCTTCTCTTTATGACGTATAACGTTATGAACTATTCCGTTATAACGTATAACGTTTTATTGCATGACTATATGACGTATAACGTCATATTGCATGACTATAGGACGTATAACGTTATATTGCTTCACTACATGACGTATAACGCTATATTGCATCACTACAGGACGTATTACGTTATATACTATTACGTTATAACGTATAAAGTTATACTGCATCACTATAGCACGTATAACGTTTTATTGCACCACTATAGGACGTATTACGTTATATACTATTACGTTATAACGTATAACGTTATACTGCATCACTATATGACGTATAACGATATATTGCATTACTAAATGACGGAAAACGTTATATAGCTTCTCTTTATGACGTGTAACGTTATGAACTATTACGTTATAACGTATAACGTTATATTGCATCACTGTATGATTTATAACGTCATATTGCATGACTACAGGACGTATAAAGTTATAATGCATCACTATAGGACGTATAACGTTATATAGTATTACCTTATAACGTATAACGTTGTATTGCATCACTATGGGACGTATAACGTATATCGCATTACAGAATGACGTATAACGTTATATAGCTTCGCTTTATGACGTATAATGTTATGAACTATTACGTTATAACGTATAACGTTATATTGCATCACTATATGACGTATAACGTCATATTGCATGACTATAGGACGTATAACGTTATATTGCATCACTATAGGACGTATAACGTTATATAGTATTACCTTATAACGTATAACGTTTTATTGCATCACTATTGGACGTATGACGTTATATCGCATTACAGAATGACGTATAACGTTATATAGCTTCGCTTTATGACGTATAATGTTATGAACTATTACGTTATAACGTATAACGTTATATTGCATCACTATATGACGTATAACGTCATATTGCATGACTATAGGACGTATAGCGTTATATTGCATCACTATATGACGTATAACGTTATATTGCATCACTATAGGGCGTATTACGTTATATACTATTAAGTTATAACTTATAACGTTGTATTGCATCACTATAGGGCGTATAACGTTATATCGCATTACTGAATGAAGTATAACATTATATAGCTTCGCTTTATGACGTATAATGTTATGAACTATTACGTTATAACTTATAACGTTATATTGCATCACTATATGACGTATAACGTCATATTGCATGACTATAGGACGTATAACGTTATATTGCATCACTATCAGACGTATAACGTTATATTGCATCACTATCAGACGTATAACGTTATATTGGATCACTATATTACGTATTACGTTATGATCTTTTACGTCATAACGTGTAACGTTATATTGCATCACTATATGACGTATAACGATATATTGCATTACTAAATGACGTATAACGTTATATTGCATCACTATATGACGTATAACGTTATATACTATAACGTTATGAAGGAATATCGTTATACTGCATCACTATATGACGTATAACGTTGTATTGCATCACTATGGGACGTATAACGTATATCGCATTACAGAATGACGTATAACGTTATATAGCTTCGCTTTATGACGTATAATGTTATGAACTATTAGGTTATAACGTATAACGTTATATTGCATTACTATATGACGTATAACGTTATATTGCATCAATATAGGACATATTACGTTATATACTATTACGTTAGAACGTATAACGTTATATTGCATCACTATATGACGTATAACGTTATATTGCATCACTATAGGAAGTATAACGTTATGAAATATTGCGTCATAACGTGTAACGTTATATTGTATCACTATAGGATGTAAAACGTTATTATACATTACGTTATTACGTATAACGTTATATTGCATCACTATATGACGTATAACGTGATATACTATAACGTTATGAAGGAATATAGTTATATTGCATCACTGTATGACGTATAACGTTATATTGCATCACTATTGCACGTATAACGTTATATCGCATTACTGAATGACGTATAACGTTATGAACTATTACGTTATAACGTATAACGTTAAATTGCATCACTATAGGACGTATTACGCTGTATACTATCACGTTATAACGTATAACGTTATATTGCATTACTAAATGACGTATAACGTTATATTGCATCACTATTGATCGTATAACGTTATATAATATTACGCTATAACGTATAACGTTGTATTGCATCAGTATAGGACGTAAACGTTATATCGCATTACTGAATGACGTATAACGTTATATAGCTTCTCTTTATGACGTATAACGTTATGAACTATTCCGTTATAACGTATAACGCTATATTGCATGACTATATGACGTATAACGTCATATTGCATGACTGTAGGACGTATAACGCTATATTGCATCACTATATGACGTATAACGTTATATTGCATGACTATAGGACGTATAACGTTATATTGCATCACTACATGACGTATAACGTTATATTGCATCACTATAGGACGTATTACGTTATATACTATTACGTTATAACGTATAACGTTATACTGCATCACTATATGACGTATAACTATATATTGCATTACTAAATGACGGAAAACGTTATATAGCTTCTCTTTATGACGTGTAACGTTATGAACTATTACGTTATAACGTATAACGTTATATTGCATCACTATATGACGTATAACGTCATATTGCATGACTACAGGACGTATAAAGTTATATTGCATCACTATATGACGTATAACGTTATATTGCATCACTATATGTCGTAGAACGTTATATTGTATTACTAAATGACGTATAACGCTATATAGCTTCTCTTTATGACGTGTAACGTTATGAACTATTACGTTATAACGTATAACGTTATATTGCATCACTATATGACGTATAACGTTAAATTGCTTCACTATAGCACGTATTACGCTATATACTATCACGTTATAACGTATAACGTTATATTGCATTACTAAATGACGTATAACGTTATATTGCACCACTATTGATCGTATAACGTTATATACTATTACGCTATAACGTATAACGTTGTATTGCATCACTATAGGACGTAAACGTTATATCGCATTACTGAATGACGTATAACGTTATATAGCTTCTCTTTATGACGTATAACGTTATGAGCTATTCCGTTATAACGTATAACGCAATATTGCATGACTATATGACGTATAACGTCATATTGCATGTCTATAGGACGTATAACGCAATATTGCATCACTATGTGACGTATAACGTTAAATTGCATCACTATAGGACGTATTACGTTATATACTATTACGTTATAACGTATAACGTTATACTGCATCACTATATGACGTATAATGTTATATTGCATTACTAAATATGTGTTATAAATACTAATGTTATATTGCACCACTATTGATCGTATAACGTTATATACTATTACGCTATAACGTATAACGTTGTATTGCATCACTATAGGACGTAAACGTTATAATGCATCACTATATGACGTATAACGTCATATTGCATGACTATAGGACGTATAACGTTATATTGCATCACTACATAACGTATAACGTTATATTGCATCACTATATGACGTATAACGATATATTGCATTACTAAATGACGTATAACGTTATATTGCATCACTATATGCCGTATAACGTTATATACTATAACGTTATGAAGGAATATCGTTATACTGCATCACTATATGACGTATAACGTTATATTGCATGACTATAGGACGTATAACGTTATATTGCATCACTATGTGACGTATAACGTTAAATTGCATCACTATAGGACGTATTACGTTATATACTATTACGTTAGAACGTATAACGTTATATTGCATCACCCTATGTTGCACCACATATGGCGTATAACGTTATATACTATTACAGTATGAAGGAATAACGTTATATTGCATCACTGTATGACGTATAACGTTTTGTACTATTACGCAATAACGTATAACGTCATATTGCACGACTATAGGACGTATAAAGTTATGAAATATTGCGTCATAACGTGTAACGTTATATTGCACCACTATAGGATGTAAAACGTTATGATACATTACGTTATTACGTATAACGTTACATTGCATTACTGAATGACCTATAACGTTATATAGCTCCTCTTTATGACGTATAACGTTATGAACTATTACGTTATTACGTATAACGCTGTATTGCATCACTATAGGACGTATAAAGTTATGAACTATTACGTCATAACGTGTAACATAATATTGCATCACTATAGGACGCATTACGTTATGATCTCTTACGTCATAACAAGTAACGTTATACTGCATCACTATATGACGTATAACGTTATATTGCATAACTATATGGCGTATAACGTTATATAGCTTCGCTTTATGACGTATAATGTTATGAACTATTACGTTATAACGTATAACGTTATATTGCATCACTATATGACGTATAACGTCATATTGCATGACTATAGGACGTATAACGTTATATTGCATCACTATAGGACGTATAACGTTATATAGTATTACCTTATAACGTATAACGTTGTATTGCATCACTATGGGACGTATAACGTATATCGCATTACAGAATGACGTATAACGTTATATAGCTTCGCTTTATGACGTATAATGTTATGAACTATTACGTTATAACGTATAACGTTATATAGCATCACTATATGACGTATAACGTCATATTGCATGACTATAGGACGTATAACGTTATATTGCATCACTATAGGACGTATAACGTTATATAGTATTACCTTATAACGTATAACGTTGTATTGCATCACTATTGGACGTATAACGTTATATCGCATTACAGAATGACGTATAACGTTATATAGCTTCGCTTTATGACGTATAATGTTATGAACTATTACGTTATAACGTATAACGTTATATTGCATCACTATATGACGTATAACGTCATATTGCATGACTATAGGACGTATAGCGTTATATTGCATCACTATATGACGTATAACGTTATATTGCATCACTATAGGGCGTATTACGTTATATACTATTAAGTTATAACTTATAACGTTGTATTGCATCACTATAGGGCGTATAACGTTATATCGCATTACTGAATGAAGTATAACATTATATAGCTTCGCTTTATGACGTATAATGTTATGAACTATTACGTTATAACGTATAACGTTATATTGCATCACTATATGACGTATAACGTCATATTGCATGACTATAGGACGTATAACGTTATATTGCATCACTATCAGACGTATAACGTTATATTGCATCACTATCAGACGTATAACGTTATATACTATAACGTTATGAAGGAATATCGTTATACTGCATCACTATATGACGTATAACGTTGTATTGCATCACTATGGGACGTATAACGTTATATCGCATTACAGAATGACGTATAACGTTATATAGCTTCGCTTTATGACGTATAATGTTATGAACTATTAGGTTATAACGTATAACGTTATATTGCATCACTATATGACGTATAACGTCATATTGCATGACTATATGACGTATAACGATATATTGCATTACTAAATGACGTATAATGTTATATAGCTTCTCTTTATGACGTATATCATTATGAACTATTCCGTTATAACGTATAACGCTATATTGCATCACTATATGACATATAACGTTAAATTGCATCACTATAGGACGTATTACGTTATATACTATTACGTTCTAACGTATAACGTTATACTGCATCACTATAGCACGTATAACGTTATATCGCATTACTGAATGACGTATAACGTTATATAGCTTCTCTTTATGACGTATAACGTTATGAACTATTCCGTTATAACGTATAACGCTATATTGCATGACTATATGACGTATAACGTCATATTGCATGACTATAGGACGTATAACGCTATATTGCATCACTATATGACGTATAACGCTATATTGCATCACTATAGGACGTAAACGTTATATCGCATTACTGAATGACGTATAACGTTATATAGCTTCTCTTTATGACGTATAACGTTATGAACTATTCCGTTATAACGGATAACGTTACGTTGCATCATTATATGACGTATAACGTCATATTGCATGACTACAGGACGTATAACGTTATATTGCATCACTATAGGATGTAATACGTTATGATATATTACGTTATTACGTATAACGTTTTATTGCATGACTATATGACGTATAACGTCATATTGCATGACTATAGGACGTATAACGTTATATTGCTTCACTACATGACGTATAACGCTATATTGCATCACTATAGGACGTATTACGTTATATACTATTACGTTATAACGTATAACGTTATACTGCATCACTATATGACGTATAACGATATATTGCATTACTAAATGACGGAAAACGTTATATAGCTTCTCTTTATGACGTGTAACGTTATGAACTATTACGTTATAACGTATAACGTTATATTGCATCACTGTATGATGTATAACGTCATATTGCATGACTACAGGACGTATAAAGTTATAATGCATCACTATAGGACGTATAACGTTATATTGCATCACTATATGTCGTAGAACGTTATATTGTATTACTAAATGACGTATAACGTGATATAGCTTCTCTTTATGACGTGTAACGTTATGAACTATTACGTTATAACGGATAACGTTATATTGCATCACTATATGACGTATAACGTCATATTGCATGACTATAGGTCGTATAACGTTATATTGCATCACTACATAACGTATAACGTTATATTGCATCACTATATGACGTATAACGATATATTGCATTACTAAATGACGTATAACGTTATATTGCATCACTATATGCCGTATAACGTTATATACTATAACGTTATGAAGGAATATCGTTATACTGCATCACTATATGACGTATAACGTTATATTGCATGACTATAGGACGTATAACGTTATATTGCATCACTATATGACGTATAACGTCATATTGTATGACTACAGGACGAATTACGTTGTATACTATTACGTTAGAACGTATAACGTTATATTGCATCACTATATGACGTATAACGTTATATTGCATCACTATATGTCGTAGAACGTTATATTGTATTACTAAATGACGTATAACGTTATATAGCTTCTCTTTATGACGTGTAACGTTATGAACTATTACGTTATAGCGTATAACGTTATATTGCACCACTATTGATCGTATAACGTTATATACTATTACGCTATAACGTATAACGTTGTATTGCATCACTATAGGACGTAAACGTTATATCGCATTACTGAATGACGTATAACGTTATATAGCTTCTCTTTATGACGTATAACGTTATGAACTATTCCGTTATAACTTATAACGCTATATTGCATGACTATATGACGTATAACGTCATATTGCATGACTATAGGACGTATTACGTTATATACTATTACGTTATAACGTATAACGTTATACTGCATCACTATAGCACGTATAACGTTATATCGCATTACTGAATGACGTATAACGTTATATAGCTTCTCTTTATGACGTATAACGTTATGAACTATTCCGTTATAACGTATAACGCTATATTGCATGACTATATGACGTATAACGTCATATTGCATGACTATAGGACGTATAACGCTATATTGCATCACTATATGACGTATAACGTTATATTGCATGACTATAGGACGTATAACGTTATATTGCATCACTACATGACGTATAACGTTATATTGCATCACTATAGGACGTATTACGTTATATACTATTACGTTATAACGTATAACGTTATACTGCATCACTATATGACGTATAACGATATATTGCATTACTAAATGACGTATAACGTTATATAGCTTCTCTTTATGACGTGTAACGTTATGAACTATTACGTTATAGCGTATAACGTTATATTGCACCACTATTGATCGTATAACGTTATATACTATTACGCTATAACGTATAACGTTGTATTGCATCACTATAGGACGTAAACGTTATATCGCATTACTGAATGACGTATAACGTTATATAGCTTCTCTTTATGACGTATAACGTTATGAACTATTCCGTTATAACTTATAACGCTATATTGCATGACTATATGACGTATAACGTCACATTGCATGACTATAGGACGTATTACGTTATATACTATTACGTTATAACGTATAACGTTATACTGCATCACTATAGCACGTATAACGTTATATCGCATTACTGAATGACGTATAACGTTATATAGCTTCTCTTTATGACGTATAACGTTATGAACTATTACGTTATAACGTATAACGTTATATTGCATCATATATGACGTATAACGTCATATTGCATGACTACAGGACGTATAAAGTTATATTGCATCACTATATGACGTATAACGTTATATTGCATCACTATATGTCGTAGAACGTTATATTGTATTACTGAATGACGTATAACGTTATATAGCTTCTCTTTATGACGTATAACGTTATGAACTATTCCGTTATAACTTATAACGCTATATTGCATGACTATATGACGTATAACGTCATATTGCATGACTATAGGACGTATTACGTTATATACTATTACGTTATAACGTATAACGTTATACTGCATCACTATAGCACGTATAACGTTATATCGCATTACCGAATGACGTATAACGTTATATAGCTCCTCTTTATGACGTATAACGTTATGAACTATTACGTTATAACGTATAACGTTATATTGCATCACTATATGACGTATAACGTCATATTGCATGACTATAGGACGTATAACGTTATATTGCATCACTACATAACGTATAACGTTATATTGCATCACTATATGACGTATAACGATATATTGCATTACTAAATGAAGTATAACGTTATATTGCATCACTGTATGCCGTATAACGTTATATACTATAACGTTATGAAGGAATATCGTTATACTGCATCACTATATGACGTATAACGTTATATTGCATGACTATAGGACGTATAACGTTATATTGCATGACTACAGGACGTATAACGTTATATTGCATCACTATAGGATGTAATACGTTATGATATATTACGTTATTACGTATAACGTTTTATTGCATGACTATATGACGTATAACGTCATATTGCATGACTATAGGACGTATAACGTTATATTGCTTCACTACATGACGTATAACGCTATATTGCATCACTACAGGACGTATAACGTTATATTGCATCCCTATAGGATGTAATACGTTATGATATATTACGTTATTACGTATAGCGTTTTATTGCATGACTATATGACGTTTAACGTCATATTGCATGACTATAGGACGCATAACGTTATATTGCTTCACTACATGACGTATAACGCTATATTGCATCACTATAGGACGTATTACGTTATATACTATTACGTTATAACGTATAACGTTATACTGCATCACTATTGCACGTATAACGTTATATCGCATTACTGAATGACGTATAACGTTATATAGCTTCTCTTTATGACGTATAACGTTATGAACTATTATGTTATAACGTATAACGTTATATTGCATCACTATATGACGTATAACGATATATTGCATTACTAAATGACGTATAACGTTATATTGCATCACTATATGACGTATAACGTTATATACTATAACGTTATGAAGGAATATCGTTATACTGCATCACTATATGACGTATAACGTTATATTGCATGACTAGAGGACGTATAACGTTATATTGCATCACTATATGACGTATAACGTCATATTGTATGATTACAGGACGAATAACGTTATATTGCATTACTAAATGACGTATAACGTTATATTGCATCATTATATGACGTATAACGTTATATACTATAACGTTATGAAGGAATATCGTTATACTGCATCACTGTATGACGTATAACGTTATATTGCATCACTATAGGACGTATAACGTTATATTGCACCACTATTGATCGTATAACGTTATATAATATTACGCTATAACGTATAACGTTGTATTGCATCAGTATAGGACGTAAACGTTATATCGCATTACTGAATGACGTATAACGTTATATAGCTTCTCTTTATGACGTATAACGTTATGAACTATTCCGTTATAACGTATAACGCTATATTGCATGACTATATGACGTATAACGTCATATTGCATGACTATAGGACGTATAACGCTATATTGCAACACTATATGACGTATAACGTTATATTGCATGACTATAGGACCTATAACGTTATATTGCATCACTACATGACGTATAACGTTATATTGCATCACTATAGGACGTATTACGTTATATACTATTACGTTATAACGTATAACGTTATACTGCATCACTATATGACGTATAACGATATATTGCATTACTAAATGACGTATAACGTTATATAGCTTCTCTTTATGACGTGTAACGTTATGAACTATTACGTTATAACGTATAACGTTATATTGCATCACTATATGACGTATAACGTCATATTGCATCACTATAGGACGTATAACGTTATATTGCATCACTACATAACGTATAACGTTATATTGCATCACTATATGACGTATAACGATATATTGCATTACTAAATGACTTATAACGTTATATTGCATCACTATATGCCGTATAACGTTATATACTATAACGTTATGAAGGAATATCGTTATACTGCATCACTATATGACGTATAACGTTATATTGCATGACTATAGGACGTATAACGCAATATTGCATCACTATGTGCCGTATAACGTTAAATTGCATCACTATAGGACGTATTACGTTATATACTATTACGTTATAACGTATAACGTTATACTGCATCACTATATGACGTATAACGATATATTGCATTACTAAATGACGTATAACGTTATATTGCACCACTATTGATCGTATAACGTTATATACTATTACGCTATAACGTATAACGTTGTATTGCATCACTATAGGACGTAAACGTTATATTGCATCACTGTATGACGTATAACGTCATATTGCATGACTATAGGACGTATAACGTTATATTGCATCACTACATAACGTATAACGTTATATTGCATCACTATATGACGTATAACGATATATTGCATTACTAAATGACGTATAACGTTATATTGCATCACTATATGCCGTATAACGTTATATACTATAACGTTATGAAGGAATATCGTTATACTGCATCACTATATGACGTATAACGTTATATTGCATGACTATAGGACGTAGAACGTTATATTGCATCACTATATGACGTATAACGTTATATAGCTTCTCTTTATGACGTGTAACGTTATGAACTATTACGTTATAGCATATAACGTTATATTGCACCACTATTGATCGTATAACGTTATATACTATTACGCTATAACGTATAACGTTGTATTGCATCACTATAGGACGTAAACGTTATATCGCATTACTGAATGTCGTATAACGTTATATAGCTTCCCTTTATGACGTATAACGTTATGAACTATTCCGTTATAACTTATAACGCTATATTGCATGACTATATGACGTATAACGTCATATTGCATGACTATAGGACGTATTACGTTATATACTATTACGTTATAACGTATAACGTTATACTGCATCACTATAGCACGTATAACGTTATATCGCATTACTGAATGACGTATAACGTTATATAGCTTCTCTTTATGACGTATAACGTTATGAACTATTCCGTTATAACTTATAACGCTATATTGCATGACTATATGACGTATAACGTCATATTGCATGACTATAGGATCTATAACGTTATATTGCATCACTATATGACGTATAACGTTATATTGCACCACTATAGGACGTATTACGTTATATACTATCACGTTATAACGTATAACGTTATATTGCATCACTATATGACGTATAACGATATATTGCATTACTAAATGACGTATAACGTTATATAGCTTCTCTTTATGACGTGTAACGTTATGAACTATTACGTTATAGCGTATAACGTTATATTGCATCACTATATGACGTATAACGATATATTGCATCACTATATGTCGTAGAACGTTATATTGTATTACTAAATGACGTATAACGTTATATAGCTTATCTTTATGACGTGTAACGTTATGAACTATTACGTTATAGCGTATAACGTTATATTGCATCACTATATGACGTATAACGTCATATTGCATGACTATAGGACGTATAACGTTATATTGCTTCACTACATGACGTATAACGCTATATTGCATCACTATAGGTTGTAATACGTTATGACATATTACGTTATTACGTATAACGTTTTATTGCATCACTATATGACGTAGAATGTTATACTGCATCACTATATGACGTATAACGTCATATTGCATGACTATAGCACGTATAACGTTATATTGCTTCACTACATGACGTATAACGCTATATTGCATCACTATAGGTTGTAATACGTTATGATATATTACGTTATTACGTATAACGTTATACTGCATCACTATAGCACGTATAACGTTATATCGCATTGCTGAATGACGTATAACGTTATATAGCTTCTCTTTATGACGTATAACGTTATGAACTATTACGTTATAACGTATAACGTTATATTGCATCACTATAGGACGTATTACGTTATATACTATTACGTTATAACGTATAACGTTATACTGCATCACTATATGACATATAACGATATATTGCAATACTAAATGACGTATAACGTTATATAGCTTCTCTTTATGACGTGTAACGTTATGAACTATTACGTTATAACGTATAACGTTATATTGCATCACTATATGACGTATAACGTCATATTGCATGACTATAGAACGTATAACGTTATACTGCTTCACTACATGACGTATAACGCTATATTGCATCACTATAGGACGTATTACGTTATATACTATTACGTTATAACGTATAACGTTATACTGCATCACTATAGCAGGTATAACGTTATATCGCATTACTGAATGACGTATAACGTTATATAGCTTCTCTTTATGACGTATAACGTTATGAACTATTACGTTATAACGCATAACGTTTAATTGCATCACTATATGACGTATAACGTCATATTGCATGACTATAGGACGTATAACGTTATATTGCATCACTACATGACGTGTAACGTTATATTGCACAACTATAGGACGAATAACGTTATATTGCATCACTATATGACATATAACGATATATTGCATTACTAAATGACGTATAACGTTATGTAGCTTCTCTTTATGACGTGTAACGTTATGAACTATTACGTTATAACGGATAACGTTATATTGCATCACTATATGACGTATAACGTCATATTGCATGACTACAGGACGTATAACGTTATATTGCATCACTATAGGATGTAATACGTCATGATATATTACGTTATTACGTATAACGTTTTATTGCATGACTATATGACGTATAACGTCATATTGCATGACTATAGGACGTATAACGTTATATTGCTTCACTACATGACGTATAACGCTATATTGCATCACTATAGGACGTATTACGTTATATACTATTACGTTATAACGTATAACGTTATACTGCATCACTATAGCACGTATAACGTTATATCGCATTACTGAATGACATATAACGTTATATAGCTTCTCTTTATGACGTATAACGTTATGAACTATTACGTTATAACGTATAACGTTATATTGCATCACTATATGACGTACAACGTCATATTGCATGACTATAGGTCGTATAACGTTATATTGCATCACTACATGACGTATAACGTTATATTGCATCACTATAGGACGTACTACGTTATATACTATTACGTTATAACGGATAACGTTATACTGCATCACAGTAGCACGTATAACGTTATATCGAATTACTGAATGACGTATAACGTTATATAGCTTCTCTTTATGACGTGTAACGTTATGAACTATTACGTTATAGCGTATAACGTTATATTGCATCACTATATGACGTATAACGTCATATTGCATGACTATAGGACGTATAACGTTATATTGCATCACTATATGACGTATAACGTCATATTGCATCAATATAGGACATATTACGTTATATACTATTACGTTAGAACGTATAACGTTATATTGCATCACTATATGACGTATAACGTTATATTTCATCACTATATGACGTATGAAGTTATATTGCATTACTAAATGACGTATAACGGTATATAGCTTCTCTTTATGACGGATAACGTTATGAACTACTACGCTATAACATATAACGTTATATTGCATCACTATATGACGTATAACGTCATATCGCATGACTATAGGACGTATAACGTTATATTGGATCACTATAGGACGTATTACGTTATGATCTTTTACGTCATAACGTGTAACGTCATATTGCATCACTATATGACGTATAACGTTATATACTATTGCGTTATATCTTATAACGCTACCTTGCATCACTATAGGACATATAACGTTATATTGCATCACTATAGGAAGTATAACGTTATGAAATATTGCGTCATAACGTGTAACGTTATATTGTATCACTATAGGATGTAAAACGTTATTATACATTACGTTATTACGTATAACGTTATATTGCATCACTATATGACGTATAACGTGATATACTATAACGTTATGAAGGAATATAGTTATATTGCCTCACTATATGACGTATAACGTTATATTGCATCACTATTGATCGTATAACGTTATATACTATTACGTTGTAACGTATAACGTTGTATTGCATCACTATAGGACGTATAACGTTATATTGCATCACTGTATGACGTATATCGTTATATACAATTACGTTGTGGAGGAATAACGGTATATGGCATCACTATATGACGTATAACGTTATAGTGCATCACTGTATGACGTATAACGTCATATACTATTACGTCATAACGTATAACGTTATCTTGCATCAGTATAGGACGTATAACGTTATATTGCCTCACTATATGACATATAACTTTATACACTATTACATTATGAAGGAATAACGTTATATTGCATCACTGTATGGCGTATAATGTTTTGTACTATTACGTAATAACGTATAACGTCATATTGCATGACTATAGGACGTATAACGTTAAATTGCATCACTATAAGACGTATAACGTTATATTGGATCATTATAGGACGTATTACGTTATATACTATTACGTTATACCTTATAACGCTACCTTGCATCACTATAGGACATATAACGCTATATTGCATCACTGTAGGACGTATAACGTTACGAAATATTGCGTCATAACGTGTAACGTTATATTGCATCGCTATAGGATGTAAAATGTTCTGATATATTACGTTATTACGTATAACGTTATATTGCATCAATATATGACGTATAACGTTATATACTATAACTTTATGAAGGAATATAGTTATATTGCATCACTATATGACGTATAACGTTATACTGCATCACTATATGACGTATAACGATATATTGCATTACTAAATGACGTATAACATTATATAGCTTCTCTTTATGACGTATAACGTTATATTGCATCACTATATAACGTATAACGTCATATTGCATGACTATAGGACGTATAGCGTTATATTTCATCTCTATATGACGTAAAACGGTATATTGCATCACTATTGGACGTATTACGTTATACACTATTACTTTGTGACATATAGCGATATATAATATTACGTTTTAACGTAAAACGTTACATACTATTACCTTATGACATTTAACGTTACGTACTATTACGTCATAACGTATAACGATATATTGCATTACTATATAATGTATAACGATTTATACTATTACGTTATAACGTATAACGCTGTATTGCATCACTATAGGACGTATAACGTTATATACTATTACGTTATAACGTATAACGTTATATTGCATCACTATTGATGGTATAACGTTATATACTATTACGTTATAACGTATAACGTTATGTTGCACCACATATGGCGTATAACGTTGTATACTATTACAGTATGAAGGAATAACGTTATATTGCATCACTGTATGACGTATAACGTTTTGTACTATTACGCAATAACGTATAACGTCATATTGCACGACTATAGGACGTATAAAGTTATGAAATATTGCGTCATAACGTGTAACGTTATATTGCACCACTATAGGATGTAAAACGTTATGATACATTACGTCATAACGTGTAACGTTATACTGCATCACTATATGACGTATAACGTTATATTGCATCACTATATGGCGTATAACGTTATATAGCTTCGCTTTATGACGTATAATGTTATGAACTATTACGTTATAACGTATAACGTTATATTGCATCACTATATGACGTATAACGTCATATTGCATGACTATAGGACGTATAACGTTATATTGCATCACTATAGGACGTATAACGTTATATAGTATTACCTTATGACGTATAACGTTGTATTGCATCACTATGGGACGTATAACGTTATATCGCATTACAGAATGACGTATAACGTTATATAGCTTCGCTTTATGACGTATAATGTTATGAACTATTACGTTATAACGTATAACGTTATATTGCATCACTATATGACGTATAACGTCATATTGCATGACTATAGGACGTATAACGTTATATTGCATCACTATAGGACGTATAACGTTATATAGTATTACCTTATAACGTATAACGTTGTATTGCATCACTATGGGACGTATAACGTATATCGCATTACAGAATGACGTATAACATTATATAGCTTCGCTTTATGACGTATAATGTTATGAACTATTACGTTATAACTTATAACGTTATATTGCATCACTATATGACGTATAACGTCATATTGCATGACTATAGGACGTATTACGTTATGATCTTTTACGTCATAACGTGTAACGTTATATTGCATCACTATATGACGTATAACGATATATTGCATTACTAAATGACGTATAACGTTATATTGCATCACTATATGACGTATAACGTTATATACTATAACGTTATGAAGGAATATCGTTATACTGCATCACTATATGACGTATAACGTTGTATTGCATCACTATGGGACGTATAACGTATATCGCATTACAGAATGACGTATAACGTTATATAGCTTCGCTTTATGACGTATAATGTTATGAACTATTAGGTTATAACGTATAACGTTATATTGCATCACTATATGACGTATAACGTCATATTGCATGACTATATGACGTATAACGATATATTGCATTACTAAATGACGTATAATGTTATATAGCTTCTCTTTATGACGTATATCATTATGAACTATTCCGTTATAACGTATAACGCTATATTGCATGACTATATGACGTATAACGTCATATTGCATGACTATAGGACGTATAACGCTATATTGCATCACTATATGACATATAACGTTAAATTGCATCACTATAGGACGTATTACGTTATATACTATTACGTTATAACGTATAACGTTATACTGCATCACTATAGCACGTATAACGTTATATCGCATTACTGAATGACGTATAAAGTTATATAGCTTCTCTTTATGACGTATAACGTTATGAACTATTCCGTTATAACGTATAACGCTATATTGCATGACTATATGACGTATAACGTCATATTGCATGACTATAGGACGTATAACGCTATATTGCATCACTATATGACGTATAACGCTATATTGCATCACTATAGGACGTAAACGTTATATCGCATTACTGAATGACGTATAACGTTATATAGCTTCTCTTTATGACGTATAACGTTATGAACTATTCCGTTATTACGTATAACGTTTTATTGCATGACTATATGACGTATAACGTCATATTGCATGACTATAGGACGTATAACGTTATATTGCTTCACTACATGACGTATAACGCTATATTGCATCACTACAGGACGTATTACGTTATATACTATTACGTTATAACGTATAAAGTTATACTGCATCACTATAGCACGTATAACGTTTTATTGCACCACTATAGGACGTATTACGTTATATACTATTACGTTATAACGTATAACGTTATACTGCATCACTATATGACGTATAACGATATATTGCATTACTAAATGACGGAAAACGTTATATAGCTTCTCTTTATGACGTGTAACGTTATGAACTATTACGTTATAACGTATAACGTTATATTGCATCACTGTATGATGTATAACGTCATATTGCATGACTACAGGACGTATAAAGTTATAATGCATCACTATAGGACGTATAACGTTATATAGTATTACCTTATAACGTATAACGTTGTATTGCATCACTATGGGACGTATAACGTATATCGCATTACAGAATGACGTATAACGTTATATAGCTTCGCTTTATGACGTATAATGTTATGAACTATTACGTTATAACGTATAACGTTATATAGCATCACTATATGACGTATAACGTCATATTGCATGACTATAGGACGTATAACGTTATATTGCATCACTATAGGACGTATAACGTTATATAGTATTACCTTATAACGTATAACGTTGTATTGCATCACTATTGGACGTATGACGTTATATCGCATTACAGAATGACGTATAACGTTATATAGCTTCGCTTTATGACGTATAATGTTATGAACTATTACGTTATAACGTATAACGTTATATTGCATCACTATAGGACGTATAACGTCATATTGCATGACTATAGGACGTATAGCGTTATATTGCATCACTATATGACGTATAACGTTATATTGCATCACTATAGGACGTATTACGTTATATACTATTACGTTATAACTTATAACGTTGTATTGCATCACTATAGGGCGTATAACGTTATATCGCATTACTGAATGAAGTATAACATTATATAGCTTCGCTTTATGACGTATAATGTTATGAACTATTACGTTATAACTTATAACGTTATATTGCATCACTATATGACGTATAACGTCATATTGCATGACTATAGGACGTATAACGTTATATTGCATCACTATCAGACGTATAACGTTATATTGCATCACTATCAGACGTATAACGTTATATTGGATCACTATATTACGTATTACGTTATGATCTTTTACGTCATAACGTGTAACGTTATATTGCATCACTATATGACGTATAACGATATATTGCATTACTAAATGACGTATAACGTTATATTGCATCACTATATGACGTATAACGTTATATACTATAACGTTATGAAGGAATATCGTTATACTGCATCACTATATGACGTATAACGTTGTATTGCATCACTATGGGACGTATAACGTATATCGCATTACAGAATGACGTATAACGTTATATAGCTTCGCTTTATGACGTATAATGTTATGAACTATTAGGTTATAACGTATAACGTTATATTGCATTACTATATGACGTATAACGTTATATTGCATCAATATAGGACATATTACGTTATATACTATTACGTTAGAACGTATAACGTTATATTGCATCACTATATGACGTATTACGTTATGATCTTTTACGTCATAACGTGTAACGTTATATTGTATCACTATAGGATGTAAAACGTTATTATACATTACGTTATTACGTATAACGTTATATTGCATCACTATATGACGTATAACGTGATATACTATAACGTTATGAAGGAATATAGTTATATTGCCTCACTATATGACGTATAACGTTATATTGCATCACTATTGATCGTATAACGTTATATACTATTACGTTGTAACGTATAACGTTGTATTGCATCACTATAGGACGTATAACGTTATATTGCATCACTGTATGACGTATATCGTTATATACAATTACGTTGTGGAGGAATAACGGTATATGGCATCACTATATGACGTATAACGTTATAGTGCATCACTGTATGACGTATAACGTCATATACTATTACGTCATAACGTATAACGTTATCTTGCATCAGTATAGGACGTATAACGTTATATTGCCTCACTATATGACATATAACTTTATACACTATTACATTATGAAGGAATAACGTTATATTGCATCACTGTATGACGTATAATGTTTTGTACTATTACGTAATAACGTATAACGTCATATTGCATGACTATAGGACGTATAACGTTAAATTGCATCACTATAAGACGTATAACGTTATATTGGATCATTATAGGACGTATTACGTTATATACTATTACGTTATACCTTATAACGCTACCTTGCATCACTATAGGACATATAACGCTATATTGCATCACTGTAGGACGTATAACGTTACGAAATATTGCGTCATAACGTGTAACGTTATATTGCATCGCTATAGGATGTAAAATGTTCTGATATATTACGTTATTACGTATAACGTTATATTGCATCAATATATGACGTATAACGTTATATACTATAACTTTATGAAGGAATATAGTTATATTGCATCACTATATGACGTATAACGTTATACTGCATCACTATATGACGTATAACGATATATTGCATTACTAAATGACGTATAACATTATATAGCTTCTCTTTATGACGTATAACGTTATATTGCATCACTATATAACGTATAACGTCATATTGCATGACTATAGGACGTATAGCGTTATATTTCATCTCTATATGACGTAAAACGGTATATTGCATCACTATTGGACGTATTACGTTATATACTATTACTTTGTGACATATAGCGATATATAATATTACGTTTTAACGTAAAACGTTACATACTATTACCTTATGACATTTAACGTTACGTACTATTACGTCATAACGTATAACGATATATTGCATTACTATATAATGTATAACGATTTATACTATTACGTTATAACGTATAACGCTGTATTGCATCACTATAGGACGTATAACGTTATATACTATTACGTTATAACGTATAACGTTATATTGCATCACTATTGATGGTATAACGTTATATACTATTACGTTATAACGTATAACGTTATGTTGCACCACATATGGCGTATAACGTTATATACTATTACAGTATGAAGGAATAACGTTATATTGCATCACTGTATGACGTATAACGTTTTGTACTATTACGCAATAACGTATAACGTCATATTGCACGACTATAGGACGTATAAAGTTATGAAATATTGCGTCATAACGTGTATCGTTATATTGCACCACTATAGGATGTAAAACGTTATGATACATTACGTTATTACGTATAACGTTACATTGCATTACTGAATGACCTATAACGTTATATAGCTCCTCTTTATGACGTATAACGTTATGAACTATTACGTTATTACGTATAACGCTGTATTGCATCACTATAGGACGTATAAAGTTATGAACTATTACGTCATAACGTGTAACATAATATTGCATCACTATAGGACGCATTACGTTATGATCTCTTACGTCATAACGTGTAACGTTATACTGCATCACTATATGACGTATAACGTTATATTGCATCACTATATGGCGTATAACGTTATATAGCTTCGCTTTATGACGTATAATGTTATGAACTATTACGTTATAACGTATAACGTTATATTGCATCACTATATGACGTATAACGTCATATTGCATGACTATAGGACGTATAACGTTATATTGCATCACTATAGGACGTATAACGTTATATAGTATTACCTTATGACGTATAACGTTGTATTGCATCACTATGGGACGTATAACGTTATATCGCATTACAGAATGACGTATAACGTTATATAGCTTCGCTTTATGACGTATAATGTTATGAACTATTACGTTATAACGTATAACGTTATATTGCATCACTATATGACGTATAACGTCATATTGCATGACTATAGGACGTATAACGTTATATTGCATCACTATAGGACGTATAACGTTATATAGTATTACCTTATAACGTATAACGTTGTATTGCATCACTATGGGACGTATAACGTATATCGCATTACAGAATGACGTATAACGTTATATAGCTTCGCTTTATGACGTATAATGTTATGAACTATTACGTTATAACGTACAACGTTATATAGCATCACTATATGACGTATAACGTCATATTGCATGACTATAGGACGTATAACGTTATATTGCATCACTATAGGACGTATAACGTTATATAGTATTACCTTATAACGTATAACGTTGTATTGCATCACTATTGGACGTATGACGTTATATCGCATTACAGAATGACGTATAACGTTATATAGCTTCGCTTTATGACGTATAATGTTATGAACTATTACGTTATAACGTATAACGTTATATTGCATCACTATATGACGTATAACGTCATATTGCATGACTATAGGACGTATAGCGTTATATTGCATCACTATAGGACGTATAACGTTATATAGTATTACCTTATAACGTATAACGTTGTATTGCATCACTATAGGGCGTATAACGTTATATCGCATTACTGAATGAAGTATAACATTATATAGCTTCGCTTTATGACGTATAATGTTATGAACTATTACGTTATAACTTATAACGTTATATTGCATCACTATATGACGTATAACGTCATATTGCATGACTATAGGACGTATAACGTTATATTGCATCACTATCAGACGTATAACGTTATATTGCATCACTATCAGACGTATAACGTTATATTGGATCACTATAGGACGTATTACGTTATGATCTTTTACGTCATAACGTGTAACGTTATATTGCATCACTATATGACGTATAACGATATATTGCATTACTAAATGACGTATAACGTTATATTGCATCACTATATGACGTATAACGTTATATACTATAACGTTATGAAGGAATATCGTTATACTGCATCACTATATGACGTATAACGTTGTATTGCATCACTATGGGACGTATAACGTATATCGCATTACAGAATGACGTATAACGTTATATAGCTTCGCTTTATGACGTATAATGTTATGAACTATTAGGTTATAACGTATAACGTTATATTGCATCACTATATGACGTATAACGTCATATTGCATGACTATATGACGTATAACGATATATTGCATTACTAAATGACGTATAATGTTATATAGCTTCTCTTTATGACGTATATCATTATGAACTATTCCGTTATAACGTATAACGCTATATTGCATGACTATATGACGTATAACGTCATATTGCATGACTATAGGACGTATAACGCTATATTGCATCACTATATGACATATAACGTTAAATTGCATCACTATAGGACGTATTACGTTATATACTATTACGTTATAACGTATAACGTTATACTGCATCACTATAGCACGTATAACGTTATATTGCATTACTGAATGACGTATAACGTTATATAGCTTCTCTTTATGACGTATAACGTTATGAACTATTCCGTTATAACGTATAACGCTATATTGCATGACTATATGACGTATAACGTCATATTGCATGACTATAGGACGTATAACGCTATATTGCATCACTATATGACGTATAACGCTATATTGCATCACTATAGGACGTAAACGTTATATCGCATTACTGAATGACGTATAACGTTATATAGCTTCTCTTTATGACGTATAACGTTATGAACTATTCCGTTATTACGTATAACGTTTTATTGCATGACTATATGACGTATAACGTCATATTGCATGACTATAGGACGTATAACGTTATATTGCTTCACTACATGACGTATAACGCTATATTGCATCACTACAGGACGTATTACGTTATATACTATTACGTTATAACGTATAAAGTTATACTGCATCACTATAGCACGTATAACGTTTTATTGCACCACTATAGGACGTATTACGTTATATACTATTACGTTATAACGTATAACGTTATACTGCATCACTATATGACGTATAACGATATATTGCATTACTAAATGACGGAAAACGTTATATAGCTTCTCTTTATGACGTGTAACGTTATGAACTATTACGTTATAACGTATAACGTTATATTGCATCACTGTATGATGTATAACGTCATATTGCATGACTACAGGACGTATAAAGTTATAATGCATCACTATAGGACGTATAACGTTATATAGTATTACCTTATAACGTATAACGTTGTATTGCATCACTATGGGACGTATAACGTATATCGCATTACAGAATGACGTATAACGTTATATAGCTTCGCTTTATGACGTATAATGTTATGAACTATTACGTTATAACGTATAACGTTATATTGCATCACTATATGACGTATAACGTCATATTGCATGACTATAGGACGTATAACGTTATATTGCATCACTATAGGACGTATAACGTTATATAGTATTACCTTATAACGTATAACGTTGTATTGCATCACTATTGGACGTATGACGTTATATCGCATTACAGAATGACGTATAACGTTATATAGCTTCGCTTTATGACGTATAATGTTATGAACTATTACGTTATAACGTATAACGTTATATTGCATCACTATATGACGTATAACGTCATATTGCATGACTATAGGACGTATAGCGTTATATTGCATCACTATATGACGTATAACGTTATATTGCATCACTATAGGGCGTATTACGTTATATACTATTAAGTTATAACTTATAACGTTGTATTGCATCACTATAGGGCGTATAACGTTATATCGCATTACTGAATGAAGTATAACATTATATAGCTTCGCTTTATGACGTATAATGTTATGAACTATTACGTTATAACTTATAACGTTATATTGCATCACTATATGACGTATAACGTCATATTGCATGACTATAGGACGTATAACGTTATATTGCATCACTATCAGACGTATAACGTTATATTGCATCACTATCAGACGTATAACGTTATATTGGATCACTATAGGACGTATTACGTTATGATCTTTTACGTCATAACGTGTAACGTTATATTGCATCACTATATGACGTATAACGATATATTGCATTACTAAATGACGTATAACGTTATATTGCATCACTATATGACGTATAACGTTATATACTATAACGTTATGAAGGAATATCGTTATACTGCATCACTATATGACGTATAACGTTGTATTGCATCACTATGGGACGTATAACGTATATCGCATTACAGAATGACGTATAACGTTATATAGCTTCGCTTTATGACGTATAATGTTATGAACTATTAGGTTATAACGTATAACGTTATATTGCATCACTATATGACGTATAACGTCATATTGCATGACTATATGACGTATAACGATATATTGCATTACTAAATGACGTACAATGTTATATAGCTTCTCTTTATGACGTATATCATTATGAACTATTCCGTTATAACGTATAACGCTATATTGCATGACTATATGACGTATAACGTCATATTGCATGACTATAGGACGTATAACGCTATATTGCATCACTATATGACATATAACGTTAAATTGCATCACTATAGGACGTATTACGTTATATACTATTACGTTATAACGTATAACGTTATACTGCATCACTATAGCACGTATAACGTTATATCGCATTACTGAATGACGTATAACGTTATATAGCTTCTCTTTATGACGTATAACGTTATGAACTATTCCGTTATAACGTATAACGCTATATTGCATGACTATATGACGTATAACGTCATATTGCATGACTATAGGACGTATAACGCTATATTGCATCACTATATGACGTATAACGCTATATTGCATCACTATAGGACGTAAACGTTATATCGCATTACTGAATGACGTATAACGTTATATAGCTTCTCTTTATGACGTATAACGTTATGAACTATTCCGTTATTACGTATAACGTTTTATTGCATGACTATATGACGTATAACGTCATATTGCATGACTATAGGACGTATAACGTTATATTGCTTCACTACATGACGTATAACGCTATATTGCATCACTACAGGGCGTATTACGTTATATACTATTACGTTATAACGCATAAAGTTATACTGCATCGCTATAGCACGTATAACGTTTTATTGCACCACTATAGGACGTATTACGTTATATACTATTACGTTATAACGTATAACGTTATACTGCATCACTATATGACGTATAACGATATATTGCATTACTAAATGACGGAAAACGTTATATAGCTTCTCTTTATGACGTGTAACGTTATGAACTATTACGTTATAACGTATAACGTTATATTGCATCACTGTATGATGTATAACGTCATATTGCATGACTACAGGACGTATAAAGTTATAATGCATCACTATAGGACGTATAACGTTATATTGCATCACTATATGTCGTAGAACGTTATATTGTATTACTAAATGACGTATAACGTGATATAGCTTCTCTTTATGACGTGTAACGTTATGAACTATTACGTTATAACGGATAACGTTATATTGCATCACTATATGACGTATAACGTCATATTGCATGACTATAGGTCGTATAACGTTATATTGCATCACTACATAACGTATAACGTTATATTGCATCACTATATGACGTATAACGATATATTGCATTACTAAATGACGTATAACGTTATATTGCATCACTATATGCCGTATAACGTTATATACTATAACGTTATGAAGGAATATCGTTATACTGCATCACTATATGACGTATAACGTTATATTGCATGACTATAGGACGTATAACGTTATATTGCATCACTATATGACGTATAACGTCATATTGTATGATTACAGGACGAATAACGTTATATTGCATTACTAAATTGCGTATAACGTTATATTGCATCATTATATGACGTATAACGTTATATGCTATAACGTTATGAAGGAATATCGTTATACTGCATCACTGTATGACGTATAACGTTATATTGCATCACTATAGGACGTATTACGTTGTATACTATTACGTTAGAACGTATAACGTTATATTGCATCACTATTGATCGTATAACGTTATATACTATTACGCTATAACGTATAACGTTGTATTGCATCAGTATAGGACGTAAACGTTATATCGCATTACTGAATGACGTATAACGTTATATAGCTTCTCTTTATGACGTATAACGTTATGAACTATTCCGTTATAACGTATAACGCTATATTGCATGACTATATGACGTATAACGTCATATTGCATGACTATAGGACGTATAACGCTATATTGCATCACTATATGACGTATAACGTTATATTGCATGACTATAGGACGTATAACATTATATTGCATCACTACATGACGTATAACGTTATATTGCATCACTATAGGACGTATTACGTTATATACTATTACGTTATAACGTATAACGTTATACTGCATCACTATATGACGTATAACGATATATTGCATTACTAAATGACGTATAACGTTATATAGCTTCTCTTTATGACGTGTAACGTTATGAACTATTACGTTATAACGTATAACGTTATATTGCATCTCTATATGACGTATAACGTCATATTGCATGACTACAGGACGTATAAAGTTATATTGCATCACTATATGACGTTTAACGTTATATTGCATCACTATATGTCGTAGAACGTTATATTGTATTACTAAATGACGTATAACGCTATATAGCTTCTCTTTATGACGTGTAACGTTATGAACTATTACGTTATAACGTATAACGTTATATTGCATCACTATATGACGTATAACGTTAAATTGCATCACTATAGGACGTATTACGCTATATACTATCACGTTATAACGTATAACGTTATATTGCATTACTAAATGACGTATAACGTTATATTGCACCACTATTGATCGTATAACGTTATATACTATTACGCTATAACGTATAACGTTGTATTGCATCACTATAGGACGTAAACGTTATATCGCATTACTGAATGACGTATAACGTTATATAGCTTCTCTTTATGACGTATAACGTTATGAGCTATTCCGTTATAACGTATAACGCAATATTGCATGACTATATGACGTATAACGTCATATTGCATGACTATAGGACGTATAACGCTATATTGCATCACTATATGACGTATAACGTTAAATTGCATCACTATAGGACGTATTACGTTATATACTATTACGTTATAACGTATAACGTTATACTGCATCACTATAGCACGTATAACGTTATATCGCATTACTGAATGACGTATAACGTTATATAGCTTCTCTTTATGACGTGTAACGTTATGAACTATTACGTTATAACGTATAACGTTATATTGCATCACTATATGACGTATAACGTCATATTGCATGACTATAGGACGTATAACGTTATATTGCATCACTACATAACGTATAACGTTATATTGCATCACTATATGACGTATAACGATATATTGCATTACTAAATGACGTATAACGTTATATTGCATCACTATATGCCGTATAACGTTATATACTATAACGTTATGAAGGAATATCGTTATACTGCATCACTATATGACGTATAACGTTATATTGCATGACTATAGGACGTATAACGTTTTATTGCATCACTATATGACGTATAACGTCATATTGTATGACTACAGGACGAATAACGTTGTATACTATTACGTTAGAACGTATAACGTTATATTGCATCACTATATGACGTATAACGTTATATTTTATCACTATATGTCGTAGAACGTTATATTGTTTTACTAAATGACGTATAACGTTATATAGCTTCTCTTTATGACGTGTAACGTTATGAACTATTACGTTATAGCGTATAACGTTATATTGCACCACTATTGATCGTATAACGTTATATACTATTACGCTATAACGTATAACGTTGTATTGCATCACTATAGGACGTAAACGTTATATCGCATTACTGAATGTCGTATAACGTTATATAGCTTCTCTTTATGACGTATGACGTTATGAACTATTCCGTTATAACTTATAACGCTATATTGCATGACTATATGACGTATAACGTCATATTGCAAGACTATAGGACGTATTACGTTATATACTATTACGTTATAACGTATAACGTTATACTGCATCACTATAGCACGTATAACGTTATATCGCATTACTGAATGACGTATAACGTTATATAGCTTCTCTTTATGACGTATAACGTTATGAACTATTACGTTATAACGTATAACGGTATATTGCATCACTATATGACGTATAACGTCATATTGCATGACTACAGGACGTATAAAGTTATATTGCATCACTAAATGACGTATAACGTTATATTGCACCACTATTGATCGTATAACGTTATATACTATTACGCTATAACGTATAACGTTGTATTGCATCACTATAGGACGTAAACGTTATATCGCATTACTGAATGACGTATAACGTTATATAGCTTCTCTTTATGACGTATAACGTTATGAACTATTCCGTTATAACTTATAACGCTATATTGCATGACTATATGACGTATAACGTCATATTGCATGACTATAGGACGTATTACGTTATATACCATTACGTTATAACGTATAACGTTATACTGCATCACTATAGCACGTATAACGTTATATCGCATTACTGAATGACGTATAACGTTATATAGCTTCTCTTTATGACGTATAACGTTATGAACTATTACGTTATAACGTATAACGTTATATTGCATCATATATGACGTATAACGTCATATTGCATGACGAAAGGACGTATAAAGTTATATTGCATCACTATATGACGTATAACGTTATATTGCTTCACTATATGTCGTAGAACGTTATATTGTATTACTGAATGACGTATAACGTTATATAGCTTCTCTTTATGACGTATAACGTTATGAACTATTCCGTTATAACTTATAACGCTATATTGCATGACTATATGACGTATAACGTCATATTGCATGACTATAGGACGTATTACGTTATATACTATTACGTTATAACGTATAACGTTATACTGCATCACTATAGCACGTATAACGTTATATCGCATTACTGAATGACGTATAACGTTATATAGCTTCTCTTTATGACGTATAACGTTATGAACTATTACGTTATAACGTATAACGTCATATTGCATGACTATAGGACGTATAACGCTATATTGCATCACTATATGACGTATAACGTTATATCGCATGACTCTAGGACGTATAACGTTATATTGCATCACTACATGACGTATAACGTTATATTGCATCACTATAGGACGTATTACGTTATATACTATTACGTTATAACGTATAACGTTATACTGCATCACTATAGCACGTATAACGTTATATCGCATTACTGAATGACGTATAACGTTATATAGCTCCTCTTTATGACGTATAACGTTATGAACTATTACGTTATAACGTATAACGTTATATTGCATCACTATATGACGTATAACGTCATATTGCATGACTATAGGACGTATAACGTTATATTGCATCACTACATAACGTATAACGTTATATTGCATCACTATATGACGTATAACGATATATTGCATTACTAAATGAAGTATAACGTTATATTGCATCACTATATGCCGTATAACGTTATATACTATAACGTTATGTAGGAATATCGTTATACTGCATCACTATATGACGTATAACGTTATATTGCATGACTATATGACGTATAACGATATATTGCATTACTATATGACGTATAACGTCATATTGTATGATTACAGGACGAATAACGTTATATTGCATTACTAAATGACGTATAACGTTATATTGCATCATTATATGACGTATAACGTTATATACTATAACGTTATGAAGGAATATCGTTATACTGCATCACTGTATGACGTATAACGTTATATTGCATCACTATTGCACGTATAACGTTATATCGCATTACTGAATGACGTATAACGTTATGAACTATTACGTTATAACGTATAACGTTATATTGCATCACTATATGACGTATAACGATATATTGCATTACTAAATGACGTACAACGTTATATTGCATCACTATATGACGTATAACGTTATATTGCATCACTACATGACGTATAACGTTATATTGCATCATTATAGGACGTATTACGTTATATACTATTACGTTATAACGTATAACGTTATACTGCATCACTATAGCACGTATAACGTTATATCGCATTACTGAATGACGTATAACGTTATATAGCTCCTCTTTATGACGTATAACGTTATGAACTATTACGTTATAACGTATAACGTTATATTGCATCACTATATGACGTATAACGTCATATTGCATGACTATAGGACGTATAACGTTATATTGCATCACTACATAACGTATAACGTTATATTGCATCACTATATGACGTATAACGATATATTGCATTACTAAATGAAGTATAACGTTATATTGCATCACTATATGCCGTATAACGTTATATACTATAACGTTATGAAGGAATATCGTTATACTGCATCACTATATGACGTATAACGTTATATTGCATGACTATAGGACGTATAACGTTATATTGCATCACTATATGACGTATAACGTCATATTGTATGATTACAGGACGAATAACGTTATATTGCATTACTAAATGACGTATAACGTTATATTGCATCATTATATGACGTATAACGTTATATACTATAACGTTATGAAGGAATATCGTTATACTGCATCACTGTATGACGTATAACGTTATATTGCATCACTATAGGACGTATTACGTTGTATACTATTACGTTAGAACGTATAACGTTATATTGCATCACTATTGATCGTATAACGTTATATACTATTACGCTATAACGTATAACGTTGTATTGCATCAGTATAGGACGTAAACGTTATATCGCATTACTGAATGACGTATAACGTTATATAGCTTCTCTTTATGACGTATAACGTTATGAACTATTCCGTTATAACGTATAACGCTATATTGCATGACTATATGACGTATAACGTCATATTGCATGACTATAGGACGTATAACGCTATATTGCATCACTATATGACGTATAACGTTATATTGCATGACTATAGGACGTATAACGTTATATTGCATCACTACATGACATATAACGTTATATTGCATCACTATAGGACGTATTACGTTATATACTATTACGTTATAACGTATAACGTTATACTGCATCACTATATGACGTATAACGATTTATTGCATTACTAAATGACGTATAACGTTATATAGCTTCTCTTTATGACGTGTAACGTTATGAACTATTACGTTATAACGTATAACGTTATATTGCATCACTATATGACGTATAACGTCATATTGCATGACTACAGGACGTATAAAGTTATATTGCATCACTATATGACGTATAACGTTATATTGCATCACTATATATCGTAGAACGTTATATTGTATTACTAAATGACGTATAACGCTATATAGCTTCTCTTTATGACGTGTAACGTTATGAACTATTACGTTATAACGTATAACGTTATATTGCATCACTATATGACGTATAACGTTAAATTGCATCACTATAGGACGTATTACGCTATATACTATCACGTTATAACGTATAACGTTATATTGCATTACTAAATGACGTATAACGTTATATTGCATCACTATTGATCGTATAACGTTATATAATATTACGCTATAACGTATAACGTTGTATTGCATCAGTATAGGACGTAAACGTTATATCGCATTACTGAATGACGTATAACGTTATATAGCTTCTCTTTATGACGTATAACGTTATGAACTATTCCGTTATAACGTATAACGCTATATTGCATGACTATATGACGTATAACGTCATATTGCATGACTATAGGACGTATAACGCTATATTGCATCACTATATGACGTATAACGTTATATTGCATGACTATAGGACGTATAACGTTATATTGCATCACTACATGACGTATAACGTTATATTGCATCACTATAGGACGTATTACGTTATATACTATTACGTTATAACGTATAACGTTATACTGCATCACTATATGACGTATAACGATATATTGCATTACTAAATGACGTATAACGTTATATAGCTTCTCTTTATGACGTGTAACGTTATGAACTATTACGTTATAACGTATAACGTTATATTGCATCACTATATGACGTATAACGTCATATTGCATGACTACAGGACGTATAAAGTTATATTGCATCACTATATGACGTATAACGTTATATTGCATCACTATATGTCGTAGAACGTTATATTGTATTACTAAATGACGTATAACGCTATATAGCTTCTCTTTATGACGTGTAACGTTATGAACTATTACGTTATAACGTATAACGTTATATTGCATCACTATATGACGTATAACGTTAAATTGCATCACTATATGACGTATTACGCTATATACTATCACGTTATAACGTATAACGTTATATTGCATTACTAAATGACGTATAACGTTATATTGCACCACTATTGATCGTATAACGTTATATACTATTACGCTATAACGTATAACGTTGTATTGCATCACTATAGGACGTAAACGTTATATCGCATTACTGAATGACGTATAACGTTATATAGCTTCTCTTTATGACGTATAACGTTATGAGCTATTCCGTTATAACGTATAACGCAATATTGCATGACTATATGACGTATAACGTCATATTGCATGACTATAGGACGTATAACGCAATATTGCATCACTATGTGACGTATAACGTTAAATTGCATCACTATAGGACGTATTACGTTATATACTATTACGTTATAACGTATAACGTTATACTGCATCACTATATGACGTATAGCGTCATATTGCATGACTACAGGACGTATAAAGTTATATTGCATCACTATATGACGTATAACGTTATATTGCATCACTATATGTCGTAGAACGTTATATTGTATTACTAAATGACGTATAACGCTATATAGCTTCTCTTTATGACGTGTAACGTTATGAACTATTACGTTATAACGTATAACGTTATATTGCATCACTATATGACGTATAACGTCATATTGCATGACTACAGGACGTATAAAGTTATATTGCATCACTATATGACGTATAACGTTATATTGCATCACTATATGTCGTAGAACGTTATATTGTATTACTAAATGACGTATAACGCTATATAGCTTCTCTTTATGACGTGTAACGTTATGAACTATTACGTTATAACGTATAACGTTATATTGCATCACTACATAACGTATAACGTTATATTGCATCACTATATGACGTATAACGATATATTGCATTACTAAATGAAGTATAACGTTATATTGCATCACTATATGCCGTATAACGTTATATACTATAACGTTATGTAGGAATATCGTTATACTGCATCACTATATGACGTATAACGTTATATTGCATGACTATATGACGTATAACGATATATTGCATTACTATATGACGTATAACGTCATATTGTATGATTACAGGACGAATAACGTTATATTGCATTACTAAATGACGTATAACGTTATATTGCATCATTATATGACGTATAACGTTATATACTATAACGTTATGAAGGAATATCGTTATACTGCATCACTGTATGACGTATAACGTTATATTGCATCACTATTGCACGTATAACGTTATATCGCATTACTGAATGACGTATAACGTTATATAGCTCCTCTTTATGACGTATAACGTTATGAACTATTACGTTATAACGTATAACGTTATATTGCATCACTATATGACGTATAACGTCATATTGCATGACTATAGGACGTATAACGTTATATTGCATCACTACATAACGTATAACGTTATATTGCATCACTATATGACGTATAACGATATATTGCATTACTAAATGAAGTATAACGTTATATTGCATCACTATATGCCGTATAACGTTATATACTATAACGTTATGAAGGAATATCGTTATACTGCATCACTATATGACGTATAACGTTATATTGCATGACTATATGACGTATAACGGTATATTGCATTACTATATGACGTATAACGTCATATTGTATGATTACAGGACGAATAACGTTATATTGCATTACTAAATGACGTATAACGTTATATTGCATCATTATATGACGTATAACGTTATATACTATAACGTTATGAAGGAATATCGTTATACTGCATCACTGTATGACGTATAACGTTATATTGCATCACTATTGCACGTATAACGTTATATCGCATTACTGAATGACGTATAACGTTATGAACTATTACGTTATAACGTATAACGTTATATTGCATCACTATATGACGTATAACGATATATTGCATTACTAAATGACGTATAACGTTATATTGCATCACTATATGACGTATAACGTTATATACTATAACGTTATGAAGGAATATCGTTATACTGCATCACTATATGACGTATAACGTTATATTGCATGACTAGCGGACGTATAACGTTATATTGCATCACTATATGACGTATAACGTCATATTGTATGATTACAGGACGAATAACGTTATATTGCATTACTAAATGACGTATAACGTTATATTGCACCATTATATGACGTATAACGTTATATACTATAACGTTATGAAGGAATATCGTTATACTGCATCACTGTATGACGTATAACGTTATATTGCATCACTATAGGACGTATTACGTTGTATACTATTACGTTAGAACGTATAAGGTTATATTGCATCACTATTGATCGTATAACGTTATATAATATTACGCTATAACGTATAACGTTGTATTGCATCAGTATAGGACGTAAACGTTATATCGCATTACTGAATGACGTATAACGTTATATAGCTTCTCTTTATGACGTATAACGTTATGAACTATTCCGTTATAACGTATAACGCTATATTGCATGACTATATGACGTATAACGTCATATTGCATGACTATAGGACGTATAACGCTATATTGCATCACTATATGACGTATAACGTTATATTGCATGACTATAGGACCTATAACGTTATATTGCATCACTACATGACATATAACGTTATATTGCATCACTATAGGACGTATTACGTTATATACTATTACGTTATAACGTATAACGTTATACTGCATCACTATATGACGTATAACGATATATTGCATTACTAAATGACGTATAACGTCATATTGCATGACTACAGGACGTATAAAGTTATATTGCATCACTATATGACGTATAACGTTATATTGCATCACTATATATCGTAGAACGTTATATTGTATTACTAAATGACGTATAACGCTATATAGCTTCTCTTTATGACGTGTAACGTTATGAACTATTACGTTATAACGTATAACGTTATATTGCATCACTATATGACGTATAACGTTAAATTGCATCACTATAGGACGTATTACGCTATATACTATCACGTTATAACGTATAACGATATATTGCATTACTAAATGACGTATGACGTTATATTGCATCACTATTGATCGTATAACGTTATATACTATTACGCTATAACGTATAACGTTGTATTGCATCACTATAGGACGTAAACGTTATATTGCATCACTGTATGACGTATAACGTCATATTGCATGACTATAGGACGTATAACGTTATATTGCATCACTACATAACGTATAACGTTATATTGCATCACTATATGACGTATAACGATATATTGCATTACTAAATGACGTATAACGTTATATTGCATCACTATATGCCGTATAACGTTATATACTATAACGTTATGAAGGAATATCGTTATACTGCATCACTATATGACGTATAACGTTATATTGCATGACTATAGGACGTATAACGCAATATTGCATCACTATGTGACGTATAACGTTAAATTGCATCACTATAGGACGTATTACGTTATATACTATTACGTTATAACGTATAACGTTATGTTGCACCACATATGGCGTATAACGTTATATACTATTACAGTATGAAGGAATAACGTTATATTGCATCACTGTATGACGTATAACGTTTTGTACTATTACGCAATAACGTATAACGTCATATTGCACGACTATAGGACGTATAAAGTTATGAAATATTGCGTCATAACGTGTAACGTTATATTGCACCACTATAGGATGTAAAACGTTATGATACATTACGTTATTACGTATAACGTTACATTGCATTACTGAATGACCTATAACGTTATATAGCTCCTCTTTATGACGTATAACGTTATGAACTATTACGTTATTACGTATAACGCTGTATTGCATCACTATAGGACGTATAAAGTTATGAACTATTACGTCATAACGTGTAACATAATATTGCATCACTATAGGACGCATTACGTTATGATCTCTTACGTCATAACAAGTAACGTTATACTGCATCACTATATGACGTATAACGTTATATTGCATAACTATATGGCGTATAACGTTATATAGCTTCGCTTTATGACGTATAATGTTATGAACTATTACGTTATAACGTATAACGTTATATTGCATCACTATATGACGTATAACGTCATATTGCATGACTATAGGACGTATAACGTTATATTGCATCACTATAGGACGTATAACGTTATATAGTTTTACCTTATGACGTATAACGTTGTATTGCATCACTATGGGACGTATAACGTTATATCGCATTACAGAATGACGTATAACGTTATATAGCTTCGCTTTATGACGTATAATGTTATGAACTATTACGTTATAACGTATAACGTTATATTGCATCACTATATGACGTATAACGTCATATTGCATGACTATAGGACGTATAACGTTATATTGCATCACTATAGGACGTATAACGTTATATAGTATTACCTTATAACGTATAACGTTGTATTGCATCACTATGGGACGTATAACGTATATCGCATTACAGAATGACGTATAACGTTATATAGCTTCGCTTTATGACGTATAATGTTATGAACTATTACGTTATAACGTACAACGTTATATAGCATCACTATATGACGTATAACGTCATATTGCATGACTATAGGACGTATAACGTTATATTGCATCACTATAGGACGTATAACGTTATATAGTATTACCTTATAACGTATAACGTTGTATTGCATCACTATTGGACGTATAACGTTATATCGCATTACAGAATGACGTATAACGTTATATAGCTTCGCTTTATGACGTATAATGTTATGAACTATTACGTTATAACGTATAACGTTATATTGCATCACTATATGACGTATAACGTCATATTGCATGACTATAGGACGTATAGCGTTATATTGCATCACTATATGACGTATAACGTTATATTGCATCACTATAGGGCGTATTACGTTATATACTATTAAGTTATAACTTATAACGTTGTATTGCATCACTATAGGGCGTATAACGTTATATCGCATTACTGAATGAAGTATAACATTATATAGCTTCGCTTTATGACGTATAATGTTATGAACTATTACGTTATAACGTATAACGTTATATTGCATCACTATATGACGTATAACGTCATATTGCATGACTATAGGACGTATAACGTTATATTGCATCACTATCAGACGTATAACGTTATATTGCATCACTATCAGACGTATAACGTTATATTGGATCACTATAGGACGTATTACGTTATGATCTTTTACGTCATAACGTGTAACGTTATATTGCATCACTATATGACGTATAACGATATATTGCATTACTAAATGACGTATAACGTTATATTGCACCACTATATGACGTATAACGTTATATACTATAACGTTATGAAGGAATATCGTTATATTGCATCACTATATGACGTATAACGTCATATTGCATGACTATATGACGTATAACGATATATTGCATTACTAAATGACGTATAATGTTATATAGCTTCTCTTTATGACGTATATCATTATGAACTATTCCGTTATAACGTATAACGCTATATTGCATCACTATATGACATATAACGTTAAATTGCATCACTATAGGACGTATTACGTTATATACTATTACGTTATAACGTATAACGTTATACTGCATCACCATAGCACGTATAACGTTATATCGCATTACTGAATGACGTATAACGTTATATAGCTTCTCTTTATGACGTATAACGTTATGAACTATTCCGTTATAACGTATAACGCTATATTGCATGACTATATGACGTATAACGTCATATTGCATGACTATAGGACGTATAACGCTATATTGCATCACTATATGACGTATAACGCTATATTGCATCACTATAGGACGTAAACGTTATATCGCATTACTGAATGTCGTATAACGTTATATAGCTTCTCTTTATGACGTATAACGTTATGAACTATTCCGTTATAACGGATAACGTTACGTTGCATCATTATATGACGTATAACGTCATATTGCATGACTACAGGACGTATAACGTTATATTGCATCACTATAGGATGTAATACGTTATGATATATTACGTTATTACGTATAACGTTTTATTGCATGACTATATGACGTATAACGTCATATTGCATGACTATAGGACGTATAACGTTATATTGCTTCACTACATGACGTATAACGCTATATTGCATCACTACAGGACGTATTACGTTATATACTATTACGTTATAACGTATAAAGTTATACTGCATCACTATAGCACGTATAACGTTTTATTGCATCACTATATGACGTATAACGTCATATTGCATGACTATAGGACGTATAACGTTATATTGCTTCACTACATGACGTATAACGCTATATTGCATCACTATAGGACGTATTACGTTATATACTATTACGTTATAACGTATAACGTTATACTGCATCACTATATGACGTATAACGATATATTGCATTACTAAATGACGGAAAACGTTATATAGCTTCTCTTTATGACGTGTAACGTTATGAACTATTACGTTATAACGTATAACGTTATATTGCATCACTGTATGATGTATAACGTCATATTGCATGACTACAGGACGTATAAAGTTATAATGCATCACTATAGGACGTATAACGTTATATTGCATCACTATATGTCGTAGAACGTTATATTGTATTACTAAATGACGTATAACGTGATATAGCTTCTCTTTATGACGTGTAACGTTATGAACTATTACGTTATAACGGATAACGTTATATTGCATCACTATATGACGTATAACGTCATATTGCATGACTATAGGTCGTATAACGTTATATTGCATCACTACATAACGTATAACGTTATATTGCATCACTATATGACGTATAACGATATATTGCATTACTAAATGACGTATAACGTTATATTGCATCACTATATGCCGTATAACGTTATATACTATAACGTTATGAAGGAATATCGTTATACTGCATCACTATATGACGTATAACGTTATATTGCATGACTATAGGACGTATAACGTTATATTGCATCACTATATGACGTATAACGTCATATTGTATGACTACAGGACGAATTACGTTGTATACTATTACGTTAGAACGTATAACGTTATATTGCATCACTATATGACGTATAACGTTATATTGCATCACTATATGTCGTAGAACGTTATATTGTATTACTAAATGACGTATAACGTTATATAGCTTCTCTCTATGACGTGTAACGTTATGAACTATTACGTTATACTGTATAACGTTATATTGCACCACTATTGATCGTATAACGTTATATACTATTACGCTATAACGTATAACGTTGTATTGCATCACTATAGGACGTAAACGTTATATCGCATTACTGAATGTCGTATAACGTTATATAGCTTCTCTTTATGACGTATAACGTTATGAACTATTCCGTTATAACGTATAACGCTATATTGCATGACTATATGACGTATAACGTCATATTGCATGACTATAGGACGTATAACGCTATATTGCATCACTATATGACGTATAACGTTATATTGCATGACTATAGGACGTATAACATTATATTGCATCACTACATGACGTATAACGTTATATTGCATCACTATAGGACGTATTACGTTATATACTATTACGTTATAACGTATAACGTTATACTGCATCACTATATGACGTATAACGATATATTGCATTACTAAATGACGTATAACGTTATATAGCTTCTCTTTATGACGTGTAACGTTATGAACTATTACGTTATAGCGTATAACGTTATATTGCACCACTATTGATCGTATAACGTTATATACTATTACGCTATAACGTATAACGTTGTATTGCATCACTATAGGACGTAAACGTTATATCGCATTACTGAATGTCGTATAACGTTATATAGCTTCTCTTTATGACGTATGACGTTATGAACTATTCCGTTATAACTTATAACGCTATATTGCATGACTATATGACGTATAACGTCACATTGCATGACTATAGGACGTATTACGTTATATACTATTACGTTATAACGTATAACGTTATACTGCATCACTATAGCACGTATAACGTTATATCGCATTACCGAATGACGTATAATGTTATATAGCTCCTCTTTATGACGTATAACGTTATGAACTATTACGTTATAACGTATAACGTTATATTGCATCACTATATGTCGTAGAACGTTACATTGTATTACTGAATGACGTATAACGTTATATAGCTTCTCTTTATGACGTATAACGTTATGAACTATTCCGTTATAACTTATAACGCTATATTGCATGACTATATGACGTATAACGTCATATTGCATGACTATAGGACGTATTACGTTATATACTATTACGTTATAACGTATAACGTTATACTGCATCACTATAGCACGTATAACGTTATATCGCATTACCGAATGACGTATAATGTTATATAGCTCCTCTTTATGACGTATAACGTTATGAACTATTACGTTATAACGTATAACGTTATATTGCATCACTATATGACGTATAACGTCATATTGCATGACTATAGGACGTATAACGTTATATTGCATCACTACATAACGTATAACGTTATATTGCATCACTATATGACGTATAACGATATATTGCATTACTAAATGAAGTATAACGTTATATTGCATCACTGTATGCCGTATAACGTTATATACTATAACGTTATGAAGGAATATCGTTATACTGCATCACTATATGACGTATAACGTTATATTGCATGACTATAGGACGTATAACGTTATATTGCATGACTACAGGACGTATAACGTTATATTGCATCACTATAGGATGTAATACGTTATGATATATAACGTTATTACGTATAACGTTTTATTGCATGACTATATGACGTATAACGTCATATTGCATGACTATAGGACGTATAACGTTATGTTGCTACACTACATGACGTATAACGCTATATTGCATCACTACAGGACGTATAACGTTATATTGCATCTCTATAGGATGTAATACGTTATGATATATTACGTTATTACGTATAACGTTTTATTGCATGACTATATGACGTTTAACGTCATATTGCATGACTATAGGACTCATAACGTTATATTGCTTCACTACATGACGTATAACGCTATATTGCATCACTATAGGACGTATTACGTTATATACTATTACGTTATAACGTATAACGTTATACTGCATCACTATTGCACGTATAACGTTATATCGCATTACTGAATGACGTATAACGTTATATAGCTTCTCTTTATGACGTATAACGTTATGAACTATTATGTTATAACGTATAACGTTATATTGCATCACTATATGACGTATAACGATATATTGCATTACTAAATGACGTATAACGTTATATTGCATCACTATATGCCGTATAACGTTATATACTATAACGTTATGAAGGAATATCGTTATACTGCATCACTATATGACGTATAACGTTATATTGCATGACTAGAGGACGTATAACGTTATATTGCATCACTATATGACGTATAACGTCATATTGTATGATTACAGGACGAATAACGTTATATTGCATTACTAAATGACGTATAACGTTATATTGCATCATTATATGACGTATAACGTTATATACTATAACGTTATGAAGGAATATCGTTATACTGCATCACTGTATGACGTATAACGTTATATTGCATCACTATAGGACGTATTACGTTGTATACTATTACGTTAGAACGTATAAGGTTATATTGCATCACTATTGATCGTATAACGTTATATAATATTACGCTATAACGTATAACGTTGTATTGCATCAGTATAGGACGTAAACGTTATATCGCATTACTGAATGACGTATAACGTTATATAGCTTCTCTTTATGACGTATAACGTTATGAACTATTCCGTTATAACGTATAACGCTATATTGCATGACTATATGACGTATAACGTCATATTGCATGACTATAGGACGTATAACGCTATATTGCATCACTATATGACGTATAACGTTATATTGCATGACTATAGGACCTATAACGTTATATTGCATCACTACATGACGTATAACGTTATATTGCATCACTATAGGACGTATTACGTTATATACTATTACGTTATAACGTATAACGTTATACTGCATCACTATATGACGTATAACGATATATTGCATTACTAAATGACGTATAACGTTATATAGCTTCTCTTTATGACGTGTAACGTTATGAACTATTACGTTATAACGTATAACGTTATATTGCATCACTATATGACGTATAACGTCATATTGCATCACTATAGGACGTATAACGTTATATTGCATCACTACATAGCGTATAACGTTATATTGCATCACTATATGACGTATAACGATATATTGCATTACTAAATGACTTATAACGTTATATTGCATCACTATATGCCGTATAACGTTATATACTATAACGTTATGAAGGAATATCGTTATACTGCATCACTATATGACGTATAACGTTATATTGCATGACTATAGGACGTATAACGCAATATTGCATCACTATGTGCCGTATAACGTTAAATTGCATCACTATAGGACGTATTACGTTATATACTATTACGTTATAACGTATAACGTTATACTGCATCACTATATGACTTATAACGATATATTGCATTACTAAATGACGTATAACGTTATATTGCACCACTATTGATCGTATAACGTTATATACTATTACGCTATAACGTATAACGTTGTATTGCATCACTATAGGACGTAAACGTTATATCGCATTACTGAATGTCGTATAACGTTATATAGCTTCCCTTTATGACGTATAACGTTATGAACTATTCCGTTATAACTTATAACGCTATATTGCATGACTATATGACGTATAACGTCATATTGCATGACTATAGGACGTATTACGTTATATACTATTACGTTATAACGTATAACGTTATACTGCATCACTATAGCACGTATAACGTTATATCGCATTACTGAATGACGTATAACGTTATATAGCTTCTCTTTATGACGTATAACGTTATGAACTATTCCAATATAACTTATAACGTTATATTGCATGACTATATGACGTATAACGTCATATTGCATGACTATAGGACGTATAACGCTATATTGCATCACTATATGACGTATAACGCTATATTGCATCACTATAGGACGTAAACGTTATATCGCATTACTGAATGTCGTATAACGTTATATAGCTTCTCTTTATGACGTATAACGTTATGAACTATTCCGTTATAACGGATAACGTTACGTTGCATCATTATATGACGTATAACGTCATATTGCATGACTACAGGACGTATAACGTTATATTGCATCACTATAGGATGTAATACGTTATGATATATTACGTTATTACGTATAACGTTTTATTGCATGACTATATGACGTATAACGTCATATTGCATGACTATAGGACGTATAACGTTATATTGCTTCACTACATGACGTATAACGCTATATTGCATCACTACAGGACGTATTACGTTATATACTATTACGTTATAACGTATAAAGTTATACTGCATCACTATAGCACGTATAACGTTTTATTGCATCACTATATGACGTATAACGTCATATTGCATGACTATAGGACGTATAACGTTATATTGCTTCACTACATGACGTATAACGCTATATTGCATCACTATAGGACGTATTACGTTATATACTATTACGTTATAACGTATAACGTTATACTGCATCACTATATGACGTATAACGATATATTGCATTACTAAATGACGGAAAACGTTATATAGCTTCTCTTTATGACGTGTAACGTTATGAACTATTACGTTATAACGTATAACGTTATATTGCATCACTGTATGATGTATAACGTCATATTGCATGACTACAGGACGTATAAAGTTATAATGCATCACTATAGGACGTATAACGTTATATTGCATCACTATATGTCGTAGAACGTTATATTGTATTACTAAATGACGTATAACGTGATATAGCTTCTCTTTATGACGTGTAACGTTATGAACTATTACGTTATAACGGATAACGTTATATTGCATCACTATATGACGTATAACGTCATATTGCATGACTATAGGTCGTATAACGTTATATTGCATCACTACATAACGTATAACGTTATATTGCATCACTATATGACGTATAACGATATATTGCATTACTAAATGACGTATAACGTTATATTGCATCACTATATGCCGTATAACGTTATATACTATAACGTTATGAAGGAATATCGTTATACTGCATCACTATATGACGTATAACGTTATATTGCATGACTATAGGACGTATAACGTTATATTGCATCACTATATGACGTATAACGTCATATTGTATGACTACAGGACGAATTACGTTGTATACTATTACGTTAGAACGTATAACGTTATATTGCATCACTATATGACGTATAACGTTATATTGCATCACTATATGTCGTAGAACGTTATATTGTATTACTAAATGACGTATAACGTTATATAGCTTCTCTCTATGACGTGTAACGTTATGAACTATTACGTTATACTGTATAACGTTATATTGCACCACTATTGATCGTATAACGTTATATACTATTACGCTATAACGTATAACGTTGTATTGCATCACTATAGGACGTAAACGTTATATCGCATTACTGAATGTCGTATAACGTTATATAGCTTCCCTTTATGACGTATAACGTTATGAACTATTCCGTTATAACTTATAACGCTATATTGCATGACTATATGACGTATAACGTCATATTGCATGACTATAGGACGTATTACGTTATATACTATTACGTTATAACGTATAACGTTATACTGCATCACTATAGCACGTATAACGTTATATCGCATTACTGAATGACGTATAACGTTATATAGCTTCTCTTTATGACGTATAACGTTATGAACTATTCCGTTATAACTTATAACGCTATATTGCATGACTATATGACGTATAACGTCATATTGCATGACTATAGGATGTATAACGTTATATTGCATCACTATATGACGTATAACGTTATATTGCACCACTATAGGACGTATTACGTTATATACTATCACGTTATAACGTATAACGTTATATTGCATCACTATATGACGTATAACGATATATTGCATTACTAAATGACGTATAACGTTATATAGCTTCTCTTTATGACGTGTAACGTTATGAACTATTACGTTATAACGTATAACGTTATATTGCATCAATATATGACGTATAACGTCATATTGCATGACTATAGGACGTACAACGTCATATTGCATGACTACAGGACGTATAACGTTATATTGCATCACTATAGGACGTATTACGTTATATACTATTACGTTATAACGTATAACGTTCTACTGCATCACTATAGCACGTATAACGTTATATCGGATTACTGAATGACGTATAACGTTATATAGCTTCTCTTTATGACGTATAACGTTATGAACTATTACGTTATAACGTATAACGCTATATTGCATCACTATATGACGTATAACGTCATATTGCATGACCATAGGACGTATAACGTTATATTGCATCACTACATAACGTATAACGTTATATTGCATCACTATATGACGTATAACGATATATTGAGTTACTAAATGACGTATAACGTTATATTGCATCACTACAGGCCGTATAACGTTATATACTATAACGTTATGAAGGAATATCGTTATACTGCATCACTATATGACGTATAACGTTATATTGCATGACTATAGGACGTATGACGTTATATTGCATCACTATATGACGTATAACGTCATATTGTATGACTACAATACGAATAACGTTGTATACTATTACGTTAGAACGTATAACGTTATATTGCATCACTATATGACGTATAACGTTATATTGCATCACTATATGTCGTAGAACGTTATATTGTATTACTAAATGACGTATAACGTTATATAGCTTTTCTTTATGACGTGTAACGTTATGAACTATTACGTTATAGCGTATAACGTTATATTGCTTCACTATATGACGTATAACGTCATATTGCATGACTATAGGACGTATAACGTTATATTGCTTCACTACATGACGTATAACGCTATATTGCATCACTATAGGTTGTAATACGTTATGACATATTACGTTATTACGTATAACGTTTTATTGCATCACTATATGACGTAGAATGTTATACTGCATCACTATATGACGTATAACGTCATATTGCATGACTATAGCACGTATAACGTTATATTGCTTCACTACATGACGTATAACGCTATATTGCATCACTATAGGTTGTAATACGTTATGATATATTACGTTATTACGTATAACGTTATACTGCATCACTATAGCACGTATAACGTTATATCGCATTGCTGAATGACGTATAACGTTATATAGCTTCTCTTTATGACGTATAACGTTATGAACTATTACGTTATAACGTATAACGTTATATTGCATCACTATAGGACGTATTACGTTATATACTATTACGTTATAACGTATAACGTTATACTGCATCACTATATGACATATAACGATATATTGCAATACTAAATGACGTATAACGTTATATAGCTTCTCTTTATGACGTGTAACGTTATGAACTATTACGTTATAACGTATAACGTTATATTGCATCACTATATGACGTATAACGTCATATTGCATGACTATAGAACGTATAACGTTATACTGCTTCACTACATGACGTATAACGCTATATTGCATCACTATAGGACGTATTACGTTATATACTATTACGTTATAACGTATAACGTTATACTGCATCACTATAGCACGTATAACGTTATATCGCATTACTGAATGACGTATAACGTTATATAGCTTCTCTTTATGACGTATAACGTTATGAACTATTACGTTATAACGCATAACGTTTAATTGCATCACTATATGACGTATAACGTCATATTGCATGACTATAGGACGTCTAACGTTATATTGCATCACTACATGACGTGTAACGTTATATTGCACAACTATAGGACGTATAACGTTATATTGCATCACTATATGACATATAACGATATATTGCATTACTAAATGACGTATAACGTTATGTAGCTTCTCTTTATGACGTGTAACGTTAAGAACTATTACGTTATAACGGATAACGTTATATTGCATCACTATATGACGTATAACGTCATATTGCATGACTACAGGACGTATAACGTTATATTGCATCACTATAGGATGTAATACGTTATGATATATTACGTTATTACGTATAACGTTTTATTGCATGACTATATGACGTATAACGTCATATTGCATGACTATAGGACGTATAACGCAATATTGCATCACTATGTGACGTATAACGTTAAATTGCATCACTATAGGACGTATTACGTTATATACTATTACGTTATAACGTATAACGTTATACTGCATCACTATATGACGTATAACGATATATTGCATTACAAAATGACGTATAACGTTATATTGCACCACTATTGATCGTATAACGTTATATACTATTACGCTATAACGTATAACGTTGTATTGCATCACTATAGGACGTAAACGTTATATTGCATCACTGTATGACGTATAACGTCATATTGCATGACTATAGGACGTATAACGTTATATTGCATCACTACATAACGTATAACGTTATATTGCATCACTATATGACGTATAACGATATATTGCATTACTAAATGACGTATAACGTTATATTGCATCACTATATGCCGTATAACGTTATATACTATAACGTTATGAAGGAATATCGTTATACTGCATCACTATATGACGTATAACGTTATATTGCATGACTATAGGACGTATAACGTTATATTGCATCACTATATGACGTATAACGTTATATAGCTTCTCTTTATGACGTGTAACGTTATGAACTATTACGTTATAGCATATAACGTTATATTGCACCACTATTGATCGTATAACGTTATATACTATTACGCTATAACGTATAACGTTGTATTGCATCACTATAGGACGTAAACGTTATATCGCATTACTGAATGTCGTATAACGTTATATAGCTTCCCTTTATGACGTATAACGTTATGAACTATTCCGTTATAACTTATAACGCTATATTGCATGACTATATGACGTATAACGTCATATTGCATGACTATAGGACGTATTACGTTATATACTATTACGTTATAACGTATAACGTTATACTGCATCACTATAGCACGTATAACGTTATATCGCATTACTGAATGACGTATAACGTTATATAGCTTCTCTTTATGACGTATAACGTTATGAACTATTCCGTTATAACTTATAACGCTATATTGCATGACTATATGACGTATAACGTCATATTGCATGACTATAGGATGTATAACGTTATATTGCATCACTATATGACGTATAACGTTATATTGCACCACTATAGGACGTATTACGTTATATACTATCACGTTATAACGTATAACGTTATATTGCATCACTATATGACGTATAACGATATATTGCATTACTAAATGACGTATAACGTTATATAGCTTCTCTTTATGACGTGTAACGTTATGAACTATTACGTTATAACGTATAACGTTATATTGCATCACTATATGACGTATAACGTTATATCGGATTACTGAATGACGTATAACGTTATATAGCTTCTCTTTATGACGTATAACGTTATGAACTATTACGTTATAACGTATAACGCTATATTGCATCACTATATGACGTATAACGTCATATTGCATGACCATAGGACGTATAACGTTATATTGCATCACTACATAACGTATAACGTTATATTGCATCACTATATGACGTATAACGATATATTGAGTTACTAAATGACGTATAACGTTATATTGCATCACTACAGGCCGTATAACGTTATATACTATAACGTTATGAAGGAATATCGTTATACTGCATCACTACATGACGTATAACGTTATATTGCATGACTATAGGACGTATGACGTTATATTGCATCACTATATGACGTATAACGTTATATTGCATGACTATAGGACGTATAACGTTATATTGCTTCACTACATGACGTATAACGCTATATTGCATCACTATAGGTTGTAATACGTTATGACATACTACGTTATTACGTATAACGTTTTATTGCATCACTATATGACGTAGAATGTTATACTGCATCACTATATGACGTATAACGTCATATTGCATGACTATAGGACGTATAACGTTATATTGCTTCACTACATGACGTATAACGCTATATTGCATCACTATAGGTTGTAATACGTTATGATATATTACGTTATTACGTATAACGTTATACTGCATCACTATATGACATATAACGATATATTGCAATACTAAATGACGTATAACGTTATATAGCTTCTCTTTATGACGTGTAACGTTATGAACTATTACCTTATAACGTATAACGTTATATTGCATCACTATATGACGTATAACGTCATATTGCATGACTACAGGACGTATAAAGTTATATTGCATCACTATATGACGTATAACGTTATATTGCATCACTATATGTCGTAGAACGTTATATTGTATTACTAAATGACGTATAACGTTATATAGCTTCTCTTTATGACGTGTAACGTTATGAGCTATGACGTTATAACGTATAACGTTATATTGCACCACTATATGACGTATAACGTTAAATTGCATCACTATAGGACGTATTACGCTATATACTATCACGTTATAACGTATAACGATATATTGCATTACTCATTGACGTATAACGTTATATTGCACCACTATTGATCGTATAACGTTATATACTATTACGCTATAACGTATAACGTTGTAGTGCATCACTATAGGACGTAAACGTTATATCGCATTACTCAATGACGTATAACGTTATATTGCTTCTCTTCATGACGTATAACGTTATGAGCTATTCCGTTATAACGTATAACGCTATATTGCATGACTATATGACGTATAACGTCATATTGCATTACTATAGGACGTATAACGTTATATTGCATCACTACATCACGTATAATGTTATATTGCATCACTATATGACGTATAACGATATATTGCATTACTAAATGACGTATAACGTTATATAGCTTCCCTTTTTGACGTATAACATTATGAGCTATTCCGTTATAACGTATAACGCTATATTGCACGACTATATGACGTATAACGTCACATTGCATGACTATAGGACGTATAACGCTATATTGCATCACTATATGACGTATAACGTTATGATATATTACGTTATTACGTATAACGTTTTATTGCATGACTGTATGTCGTATAACGTCATATTGCATGACTATAGGACGTATAACGTTATATTGCTTCACTACATGACGTATAACGCTATATTGCATCACTATAGGATGTATTACGTTATATACTATTACGTTATAACGTATAACGTTATACTGCATCACTATATGACATATAACGATATATTGCAATACTAAATGACGTATAACGTTATATAGCTTCTCTTTATGACGTGTAACGTTATGAACTATTACGTTATAACGTATAACGTTATATTGCATCACTATATGACGTATAACGTCATATTGCATGACTACAGGACGTATAACGTTATATTGCATCACTATAGGATGTAATACGTTATGATATATTACGTTATTACGTATAACGTTTTATTGCATGACTATATGACGTATAACGTCATATTGCATGACTATAGGATTTATAACGTTATATTGCATGACTACAGGACGTATAACGTTATATTGCATCACTATAGGATGTAATTCGTTATGATATATTACGTTATTACGTATAACGTTTTATTGCATCACTATATGACGTAGAATGTTATACTGCATCACTATATGACGTATAACGTCATATTGCATGACTACAGGACGTATAAAGTTATATTGCATCACTATATGACGTATAACGTTATATTGCATCACTATATGTCGTAGAACGTTATATTGTATTACTAAATGACGTATAACGTTATATAGCTTCTCTTTATGACGTGTAACGTTATGAGCTATGACGTTATAACGTATAACGTTATATTGCACCACTATATGACGTATAACGTTAAATTGCATCGCTATAGGACGTATTGCGCTATATACTATCACGTTATAACGTATAACGATATATTGCATTACTCATTGACGTATAACGTTATATTGCACCACTATTGATCGTATAACGTTATATACTATTACGCTATAACGTATAACGTTGTAGTGCATCACTATAGGACGTAAACGTTATATCGCATTACTGAATGACGTATAACGTTATATTGCTTCTCTTCATGACGTATAACGTTATGAGCTATTCCGTTATAACGTATAACGCTATATTGCATGACTATATGACCTATAACGTCATATTGCATTACTATAGTACGTATAACGTTATATTGCATCACTACATAACGTATAATGTTATATTGCATCACTATATGACGTATAACGATATATTGCATTACTAAATGACGTATAACGTTATATTGCATCACTATATGACGTATAACGTTATATACTATAACGTTATGAAGGAATATCGTTATACTGCATCACTATATGACGTATAACGATATATTGCAATACTAAATGACGTATTACGCTATATACTATTACGTTATAACGTATAACGTTATATTGCATCACTATATAACGTATAACGTTATATTGCTTCACTATATGTCGTAGAACGTTATATTGTATTACTAAAAGACGTATAACGTTATATAGCTTCTCTTTATGACGTGTGACGTTATGAACTATTACGTTATAACGTATAACGTTATATTGCATCACTATATGAAGTATAACGTTAAATTGCATCACTATATGACGTATTACGCTATATACTATCACGTTATAACGTATAACGTTATATTGCATTACTAAATGACGTATAACGTTATATTGCACCACTATTGATCGTATAACGTTATATACTATTACGCTATAACGTATAACGTTGTATTGCATCACTATAGGACGTAAACGTTATATCGCATTACTGAATGACGTATAACGTTATATAGCTTCCCTTTATGACGTATAACATTATGAGCTATTCCGTTATAACGTATAACGCTATATTGCACGACTATATGACGTATAACGTCACATTGCATGACTATAGGACGTATAACGCTATATTGCATCACTATATGACGTATAACGTTATGATATATTAAGTTATTACGTATAACGTTTTATTGCATGACTGTATGACGTATAACGTCATATTGCATGACTATAGGACGTATAACGTTATATTGCTTCACTACATGACGTATAACGCTATATTGCATCACTATAGGATGTATTACGTTATATACTATTACGTTATAACGTATAACGTTATACTGCATCACTATATGACATATAACGATATATTGCAATACTAAATGACGTATAACGTTATATAGCTTCTCTTTATGACGTGTAACGTTATGATATATTACGTCATTACGTATAACGTCATATTGCATGACTATAGGACGTATAACGTTATATTGCATGACTACAGGACGTATAACGTTATATTGCATCACTATAGGATGTAATTCGTTATGATATATTACGTTATTACGTATAACGTTTTATTGCATCACTATATGACGTAGAATGTTATACTGCATCACTATATGACGTATAACGTCATATTGCATGACTATAGGACGTATAACGTTATATTGCATCACTATATGAAGTATAACGTTAAATTGCATCACTATATGACGTATTACGCTATATACTATCACGTTATAACGTATAACGTTATATTGCATTACTAAATGACGTATAACGTTATATTGCACCACTATTGATCGTATAACGTTATATACTATTACGCTATAACGTATAACGTTGTATTGCATCACTATAGGACGTAAACGTTATATCGCATTACTGAATGACGTATAACGTTATGTAGCTTCTCTTTATGACGTGTAACGTTATGAACTATTACGTTATAACGGATAACGTTATATTGCATCACTATATGACGTATAACGTCATATTGCATGACTACAGGACGTATAACGTTATATTGCATCACTATATGAAGTATAACGTCATATTGCATGACAAGAGGACGTATAACGTTATATTGCATCGCTATAGGATATAATACGTTATGATATATTACGTTATTACGTATAACGTTTTATTGCATCACTATATGACGTAGAATGTTATACTGCATCACTATATGACGTATAACGTCATATTGCATGACTATAGGACCTATAACGTTATATTGCATCACTACATGACGTATAACGCTATATTGCATCACTATAGGACGTATTACGCTATATACTATCACGTTATAACGTATAACGTTATATTGCATCACTATAGGATGTAATACGTTATGATATATTGCGTTATTACGTATAACGTTTTATTGCATGACTATATGACGTATAACGCCATATTGCATGACTATAGGACGTATAACGTTATATTGCATCGCTACATGACGTATAACGTTATATTGCATCACTATAGGACGTATTACGTTATATACTATTACGTTATAACGTATAACGTTATACTGCATCACTATAGCACGTATAACGTTATATCGCATTACTGAATGACATATAACGTTATATAGCTTCTCTTTATGACGTATAACGTTATGAACTATTACGTTATAACGTATAACGTTATATTGCATCACTATATGACGTACAACGTCATATTGCATGACTATAGGACGTATAACGTTATATTGCATCACTACATGACGTGTAACGTTATATTGCACAACTATAGGACGTATAACGTTATATTGCATCACTATATGACATATAACGATATATTGCATTACTAAATGACGTATAACGTTATGTAGCTTCTCTTTATGACGTGTAACGTTATGAACTATTACGTTATAACGGATAACGTTATATTGCATCACTATATGACGTATAACGTCATATTGCATGACTACAGGACGTATAACGTTATATTGCTTCACTACATGACGTATAACGCTATATTGCATCACTATAGGACGTATTACGTTATATACTATTACGTTATAACGTATAACGTTATACTGCATCACTATAGCACGTATAACGTTATATCGCATTACTGAATGACATATAACGTTATATAGCTTCTCTTTATGACGTATAACGTTATGAACTATTACGTTATAACGTATAACGTTATATTGCATCACTATATGACGTACAACGTCATATTGCATGACTATAGGTCGTATAACGTTATATTGCATCACTACATGACGTATAACGTTATATTGCATCACTATAGGACGTACTACGTTATATACTATTACGTTATAACGTATAACGTTATACTGCATCACTATAGCACGTATAACGTTATATCGCATTACTGAATGACATATAACGTTATATAGCTTCTCTTTATGACGTATAACGTTATGAACTATTACGTTATAACGTATAACGTTATATTGCATGAATATATGACGTATAACGTCATATTGCATTACTATAGGACGTATAACGTTATATTGCATCACTACATAACGTATAATGTTATATTGCATCACTATATGACGTATAACGATATATTGCATTACTAAATGACGTATAACGTTATATTGCATCACTATATGACGTATAACGTTATATACTATAACGTTATGAAGGAATATCGTTATACTGCATCACTATATGACGTATAACGATATATTGCAATACTAAATGACGTATTACGCTATATACTATTACGTTATAACGTATAACGTTATATTGCATCACTATATAACGTATAACGTTATATTGCTTCACTATATGTCGTAGAACGTTATATTGTATTACTAAAAGACGTATAACGTTATATAGCTTCTCTTTATGACGTGTGACGTTATGAACTATTACGTTATAACGTATAACGTTATATTGCATCACTATATGAAGTATAACGTTAAATTGCATCACTATATGACGTATTACGCTATATACTATCACGTTATAACGTATAACGTTATATTGCATTACTAAATGACGTATAACGTTATATTGCACCACTATTGATCGTATAACGTTATATACTATTACGCTATAACGTATAACGTTGTATTGCATCACTATAGGACGTAAACGTTATATCGCATTACTGAATGACGTATAACGTTATATAGCTTCCCTTTATGACGTATAACATTATGAGCTATTCCGTTATAACGTATAACGCTATATTGCACGACTATATGACGTATAACGTCACATTGCATGACTATAGGACGTATAACGCTATATTGCATCACTATATGACGTATAACGTTATGATATATTAAGTTATTACGTATAACGTTTTATTGCATGACTGTATGACGTATAACGTCATATTGCATGGCTATAGGACGTATAACGTTATATTGCTTCACTACATGACGTATAACGCTATATTGCATCACTATAGGATGTATTACGTTATATACTATTACGTTATAACGTATAACGTTATACTGCATCACTATATGACATATAACGATATATTGCAATACTAAATGACGTATAACGTTATATAGCTTCTCTTTATGACGTGTAACGTTATGATATATTACGTCATTACGTATAACGTCATATTGCATGACTATAGGACGTATAACGTTATATTGCATGACTATAGGACGTATAACGTTATATTGCATCACTATAGGATGTAATTCGTTATGATATATTACGTTATTACGTATAACGTTTTATTGCATCACTATATGACGTAGAATGTTATACTGCATCACTATATGACGTATAACGTCATATTGCATGACTATAGGACGTATAACGTTATATTGCATCACTATATGAAGTATAACGTTAAATTGCATCACTATATGACGTATTACGCTATATACTATCACGTTATAACGTATAACGTTATATTGCATTACTAAATGACGTATAACGTTATATTGCACCACTATTGATCGTATAACGTTATATACTATTACGCTATAACGTATAACGTTGTATTGCATCACTATAGGACGTAAACGTTATATCGCATTACTGAATGACGTATAACGTTATGTAACTTCTCTTTATGACGTGTAACGTTATGAACTATTACGTTATAACGGATAACGTTATATTGCATCACTATATGAAGTATAACGTCATATTGCATGACAAGAGGACGTATAACGTTATATTGCATCGCTATAGGATATAATACGTTATGATATATTACGTTATTACGTATAACGTTTTATTGCATCACTATATGACGTAGAATGTTATACTGCATCACTATATGACGTATAACGTCATATTGCATGACTATAGGACCTATAACGTTATATTGCATCACTACATGACGTATAACGCTATATTGCATCACTATAGGACGTATTACGCTATATACTATCACGTTATAACGTATAACGTTATATTGCATCACTATAGGATGTAATACGTTATGATATATTACGTTATTACGTATAGCGTTTTATTGCATGACTATATGACGTATAACGCCATATTGCATGACTATAGGACGTATAACGTTATATTGCATCGCTACATGACGTATAACGTTATATTGCATCACTATAGGACGTATTACGTTATATACTATTACGTTATAACGTATAACGTTATACTGCATCACTATAGCACGTATAACGTTATATCGCATTACTGAATGACATATAACGTTATATAGCTTCTCTTTATGACGTATAACGTTATGAACTATTACGTTATAACGTATAACGTTATATTGCATCACTATATGACGTACAACGTCATATTGCATGACTATAGGACGTATAACGTTATATTGCATCACTACATGACGTGTAACGTTATATTGCACAACTATAGGACGTATAACGTTATATTGCATCACTATATGACATATAACGATATATTGCATTACTAAATGACGTATAACGTTATGTAGCTTCTCTTTATGACGTGTAACGTTATGAACTATTACGTTATAACGGATAACGTTATATTGCATCACTATATGACGTATAACGTCATATTGCATGACTACAGGACGTATAACGTTATATTGCTTCACTACATGACGTATAACGCTATATTGCATCACTATAGGACGTATTACGTTATATACTATTACGTTATAACGTATAACGTTATACTGCATCACTATAGCACGTATAACGTTATATCGCATTACTGAATGACATATAACGTTATATAGCTTCTCTTTATGACGTATAACGTTATGAACTATTACGTTATAACGTATAACGTTATATTGCATCACTATATGACGTACAACGTCATATTGCATGACTATAGGTCGTATAACGTTATATTGCATCACTACATGACGTATAACGTTATATTGCATCACTATAGGACGTACTACGTTATATACTATTACGTTATAACGTATAACGTTATACTGCATCACTATAGCACGTATAACGTTATATCGCATTACTGAATGACATATAACGTTATATAGCTTCTCTTTATGACGTATAACGTTATGAACTATTACGTTATAACGTATAACGTTATATTGCATCACTATATGACGTACAACGTCATATTGCATGACTATAGGTCGTATAACGTTATATTGCATCACTACATGACGTATAACGTTATATTGCATCACTATAGGACGTACTACGTTATATACTATTACGTTATAACGTATAACGTTATACTGCATCACAGTAGCACGTATAACGTTATATCGCATTACTGAATGACGTATAACGTTATATAGCTTCTCTTTATGACGTATAACGTTATGAACTATTACGTTATAACGCATAACGTTTAATTGCATCACTATATGACGTATAACGTCATATTGCATGACTATAGGACGTATAACGTTATATTGCATCACTACATGACGTGTAACGTTATATTGCACAACTATAGGACGTATAACGTTATATTGCATCACTATATGACATATAACGATATATTGCATTACTAAATGACGTATAACGTTATGTAGCTTCTCTTTATGACGTGTAACGTTATGAACTATTACGTTATAACGGATAACGTTATATTGCATCACTATATGACGTATAACGTCATATTGCATGACTACAGGACGTATAACGTTATATTGCTTCACTACATGACGTATAACGCTATATTGCATCACTATAGGACGTATTACGTTATAACGTATAACGTCATATTGCATGACTATAGGACGTATAACGTTATATTGCATCACTACACGACGTGTAACGTTATATTGCACAACTATAGGACGTATAACGTTATATTGCATCACTATATGACATATAACGATATATTGCATTACTAAATGACGTATAACGTTATGTAGCTTCTCTTTATGACGTGTAACGTTATGAACTATTACGTTATTACGTATAACGTTTTATTGCATGACTATATGACGTATAACGTCATATTGCATGACTATAGGACGTATAACGTTATATTGCTTCTCTACATGACGTATAACGCTATATTGCATCACTATAGGACGTATTACGTTATATACTATTACGTTATAACGTATAACGTTATACTGCATCACAATAGCACGTATAACGTTATATCGCATTACTGAATGACGTATAACGTTATATAGCTTCTCTTTATGACGTATAACGTTATGAACTATTAGGTTATAACGTATAACGTTATATTGCACCACTATATGACGTATAACGTTAAATTGCAGCACTATAGGACGTATTACGCTATATACTATTACGTTATAACGTATAACGTTATACTGCATCACTATATGACATATAACGATATATTGCAATACTAAATGACGTATAACGTTATATAGCTTCTCTTTATGACGTGTAACGTTATGAACTATTACGTTATAACGTATAACGTTATATTGCATTACTATATGACGTATAACGTCATATTGCATGACTACAGCACGTATAAAGTTATATTGCATCACTGTATGACGTATAACGTTATATTGCTTCACTATATGTCGTAGAACGTTATATTGTATTACTAAAAGACGTATAACGTTATATAGCTTCTCTTTATGACGTGTGACGTTATGAACTATTACGTTATAACGTATAACGTTATATTGCATCACTATATGAAGTATAACGTTAAATTGCATCACTATATGACGTATTACGCTATATACTATCACGTTATAACGTATAACGTTATATTGCATTACTAAATGACGTATAACGTTATATTGCACCACTATTGATCGTATAACGTTATATACTATTACGCTATAACGTATAACGTTGTATTGCATCACTATAGGACGTAAACGTTATATCGCATTACTGAATGACGTATAACGTTATATAGCTTCCCTTTATGACGTATAACATTATGAGCTATTCCGTTATAACGTATAACGCTATATTGCACGACTATATGACGTATAACGTCACATTGCATGACTATAGGACGTATAACGCTATATTGCATCACTATATGACGTATAACGTTATGATATATTAAGTTATTACGTATAACGTTTTATTGCATGACTGTATGACGTATAACGTCATATTGCATGACTATAGGACGTATAACGTTATATTGCTTCACTACATGACGTATAACGTCATATTGCATGACTACAGGACGTATAACGTTATATTGCATCACTATATGAAGTATAACGTCATATTGCATGACAAGAGGACGTATAACGTTATATTGCATCGCTATAGGATATAATACGTTATGATATATTACGTTATTACGTATAACGTTTTATTGCATCACTATATGACGTAGAATGTTATACTGCATCACTATATGACGTATAACGTCTTATTGCATGACTATAGGACCTATAACGTTATATTGCATCACTACATGACGTATAACGCTATATTGCATCACTATAGGACGTATTACGCTATATACTATCACGTTATAACGTATAACGTTATATTGCATCACTATAGGATGTAATACGTTATGATATATTACGTTATTACGTATAACGTTTTATTGCATGACTATATGACGTATAACGCCATATTGCATGACTATAGGACGTATAACGTTATATTGCATCGCTACATGACGTATAACGTTATATTGCATCACTATAGGACGTATTACGTTATATAGTATTACGTTATAACGTATAACGTTATACTGCATCACTATAGCACGTATAACGTTATATCGCATTACTGAATGACATATAACGTTATATAGCTTCTCTTTATGACGTATAACGTTATGAACTATTACGTTATAACGTATAACGTTATATTGCATCACTATATGACGTACAACGTCATATTGCATGACTATAGGTCGTATAACGTTATATTGCATCACTACATGACGTATAACGTTATATTGCATCACTATAGGACGTACTACGTTATATACTATTACGTTACAACGTATAACGTTATACTGCATCACAGTAGCACGTATAACGTTATATCGCATTACTGAATGACGTATAACGTTATATAGCTTCTCTTTATGACGTATAACGTTATGAACTATTACGATATAACGCATAACGTTATATTGCATCACTATATGACGTATAACGCCATATTGCATGACTATAGGACGTATAACGTTATATTGCATCACTACATGACGTATAACGTTATATTGCATCACTATAGGACGTATTACGTTATATTGCATTACTGAATGACGTATAACGTTATATAGCTTCTCTTTATGACGTATAACGTTATGAGCTATTACGTTATTACGTATAACGCTTTATTGCATCACTATATGACGTAGAATGTTATACTGCATCACTATATGACGTATAACGTCATATTGCATGACTATAGGACGTATAACGTTATATTGCTTCACTACATGACGTATAACGCTATATTGCTTCACAATAGGACGTATTTCGTTATATACTATTACGTTATAACGTATAACGTTATACTGCATCACTATAGCACGTATAACGTTATATCGCATTACTGAATGACGTATAACGTTATATAGCTTCTCTTTATGACGTATAACGTTATGAACTATTACGTTATAACGTATAACGTTATATTGCATCACTATATGACGTATAACGTCATATTGCATCACTATAGGACGTATAACGTTATATTGCATCACTACATGACGTATAACGTTATATTGCATCACTATAGGACGTATTACGTTATATACTATTACGTTATAACGTATAACGTTATACAGCATCACTATATGACATATAACGATATACTGCAATACTAAATGACGTATAACGTTATATAGCTTCTCTTTATGACGTGTAACGTTATGAACTATTACGTTATAACGTATAACGTTATATTGCATCACTATATGACGTATAACGTCATATTGCATGACTACAGGACGTATAAAGTTATATTGCATCACTATATGACGTATAACGTTATGTTGCATCACTATATGTCGTAGAACGTTATATTGTATTACTAAATGACGTATAACGTTATATAGCTTCTCTTTATGACGTGTAACGTTATGAGCTATGACGTTATAACGTATAACGTTATATTGCACCACTATATGACGTATAACGTTAAATTGCATCACTATAGGACGTATTACGCTATATACTATCACGTTATAACGTATAACGATATATTGCATTACTCATTGACGTATAACGTTATATTGCACCACTATTGATCGTATAACGTTATATACTATTACGCTATAACGTATAACGTTGTAGTGCATCACTATAGGACGTAAACGTTATATCGCATTACTCAATGACGTATAACGTTATATTGCTCCTCTTCATGACGTATAACGTTATGAGCTATTCCGTTATAACGTATAACGCTATATTGCATGACTATATGACGTATAACGTCATATTGCATGACTACAGGACGTATAACGTTATATTGCATCACTACATGACGTATAACGTTATACTGCATCACTATAGCACGTATAACGTTATATCGCATTACTGAATGACGTATAACGTTATATAGCTTCTCTTTATGACGTATAACGTTATGAGCTATTACGTTATTACGTATAACGCTTTATTGCATCACTATATGACGTAGAATGTTATACTGCATCACTATATGACGTATAACGTCATATTGCATGACTATAGGACGTATAACGTTATATTGCTTCACTACATGACGTATAACGCTATATTGCTTCACAATAGGACGTATTTCGTTATATACTATTACGTTATAACGTATAACGTTATACTGCATCACTATAGCACGTATAACGTTATATCGCATTACTGAATGACGTATAACGTTATATAGCTTCTCTTTATGACGTATAACGTTATGAACTATTACGTTATAACGTATAACGTTATATTGCATCACTATATGACGTATAACGTCATATTGCATCACTATAGGACGTATAACGTTATATTGCATCACTACATGACGTATAACGTTATATTGCATCACTATAGGACGTATTACGTTATATACTATTACGTTATAACGTATAACGTTATACAGCATCACTATATGACATATAACGATATACTGCAATACTAAATGACGTATAACGTTATATAGCTTCTCTTTATGACGTGTAACGTTATGAACTATTACGTTATAACGTATAACGTTATATTGCATCACTATATGACGTATAACGTCATATTGCATGACTACAGGACGTATAAAGTTATATTGCATCACTATATGACGTATAACGTTATGTTGCATCACTATATGTCGTAGAACGTTATATTGTATTACTAAATGACGTATAACGTTATATAGCTTCTCTTTATGACGTGTAACGTTATGAGCTATGACGTTATAACGTATAACGTTATATTGCACCACTATATGACGTATAACGTTAAATTGCATCACTATAGGACGTATTACGCTATATACTATCACGTTATAACGTATAACGATATATTGCATTACTCATTGACGTATAACGTTATATTGCACCACTATTGATCGTATAACGTTATATACTATTACGCTATAACGTATAACGTTGTAGTGCATCACTATAGGACGTAAACGTTATATCGCATTACTCAATGACGTATAACGTTATATTGCTCCTCTTCATGACGTATAACGTTATGAGCTATTCCGTTATAACGTATAACGCTATATTGCATGACTATATGACGTATAACGTCATATTGCATTACTATAGGACGTATAACGTTATATTGCATCACTACATAACGTATAATGTTATATTGCATCACTATATGACGTATAACGATATATTGCATTACTAAATGACGTATAACGTTATATAGCTTCCCTTTATGACGTATAACATTATGAGCTATTCCGTTATAACGTATAACGCTATATTGCACGACTATATGACGTATAACGTCACATTGCATGACTATAGGACGTATAACGCTATATTGCATCACTATATGACGTATAACGTTATGATATATTACGTTATTACGTATAACGTTTTATTGCATGACTGTATGACGTATAACGTCATATTGCATGACTATAGGACGTATAACGTTATATTGCTTCACTACATGACGTATAACGCTATATTGCATCACTATAGGATGTATTACGTTATATACTATTACGTTATAACGTATAACGTTATACTGCATCACTATATGACATATAACGATATATTGCAATACTAAATGACGTATAACGTTATATAGCTTCTCTTTATGACGTGTAACGTTATGAACTATTACGTTATAACGTATAACGTTATATTGCATCACTATATGACGTATAACGTCATATTGCATGACTACAGGACGTATAACGTTATATTGCATCACTATAGGATGTAATACGTTATGATATATTACGTTATTACGTATAACGTTTTATTGCATGACTATATGACGTATAACGTCATATTGCATGACTATAGGATTTATAACGTTATATTGCATGACTACAGGACGTATAACGTTATATTGCATCACTATAGGATGTAATTCGTTATGATATATTACGTTATTACGTATAACGTTTTATTGCATCACTATATGACGTAGAATGTTATACTGCATCACTATATGACGTATAACGTCATATTGCATGACTATAGGACGTATAACGTTATATTGCATCACTACATGACGTATAACGTTATATTGCATCACTACATATCGCATTACTGAATGACGTATAACGTTATATAGCTTCTCTTTGTGACGTATAACATTATGAGCTATTCCGTTATAACGTATAACGCTATATTGCACGACTATATGACGTATAACGTCACATTGCATGACTATAGGACGTATAACGCTATAGTGCATCACTATATGACGTATAACGTTAAATTGCATCACTATAGGACGTATTACGCTATATACTATCACGTTATAACGTATAACGTTATATTGCATCACTATAGGATGTAATACGTTATGATATATTACGTTATTACGTATAACGTTTTATTGCATGACTATATGACGTATAACGCCATATTGCATGACTATAGGACGTATAACGTTATATTGCATCACTACATGACGTATAACGTTATATTGCATCACTATGGGACGTATTACGTTATATACTATTACGTTATAACGTATAACATTATACTGCATCACAATCGCACGTATAACGTTATATCGCATTACTGAATGACGTATAACGTTATATAGCTTCTCTTTATGACGTATAACGTTATGAACTATTAGGTTATAACGTATAACGTTATATTGCACCACTATATGACGTATAACGTCATATTGCATGACTACAGGACGTATAAAGTTATATTGCATCACTATATGACGTATAACGTCATATTGTATCACTATACGTCGTAGACCGTTATATTGTATTACTAAATGACGTATAACGTTATATAGCTTCTCTTTATGACGTGTAACGTTATGAACTATTACGTTATAACGTATAACGTTATATTGCATCGCTATATGACTTATAACGTTAAATTGCATCACTATAGGACGTATTACGCTATATACTATCACGTTATAACGTATAACGTTATATTGCATTACTAACTGACGTATAACGTTATATTGCACCACTATTGATCGTATAACGTTATACACTATTACGCTATAACGTATAACGTTGTATTGCATCACTATAGGACGTAAACGATACATCGCATTACTGAATGACGTATAACGTTATATAGCTTCTCTTTATGACGTATAACGTTATGAGCTATTCCGTTATAACGTATAACGCAATATTGCATCACTATATGACGTATAACGTCATACTGCATGACTATAGGACGTATAACGTTATATTGCATCACTACATAACGTATAACGTTATATTGCATCACTATATGACGTATAACGATATATTGCATTACTAAACGACGTATAACGTTATATTGCATCACTATATGCCGTATAACGTTATATACTATAACGTTATGAAGGAATATCGTTATACTGCATCACTATATGACGTATAACGTTATATTGCATGACTATAGGACGTATAACGTTATATTGCATTGCTAAATGACGTATAACGTTATATTGCACCACTATTGATCGTATAACGTTATATACTATTACGCTATAACGTATAACGTTGTATTGCATCACTATAGGACGTAAACGATACATCGCATTACTGAATGACGTATAACGTTATATAGCTTCTCTTTATGACGTATAACGTTATGAACTATTCCGTTATAACTTATAACGCTATATTGCTTGACTATATGACGTATAACGTCATATTGCATGACTATAGGACGTATAACGTTATATTGCATCACTATATGACGTATAACGTTATATTGCACCACTATAGGACGTATTACGTTATATACTATTACGTTATAACGTATAACGTTATACTGCATCACTATAGCACGTATAACGTTATATCGCATTACTGAATGACGTATAACGTTATATAGCTTCTCTTTATGACGTATAACGTTATGAACTATTACGTTATAACGTATAACGTTATATTGCATCACTATATGACGTATAACGTCATATTGCATGACTATAGGACGTATAACGTTATATTGCATCACTATATGACGTATAGCGCTATATTGCATCACTATAGGTTGTAATACGTTATGACATATTACGTTATTACGTATAACGTTTTATTGCATCACTATATGACGTAGAATGTTATACTGCATCACTATATGACGTATAACGTCATATTGCAGGACTATAGGACGTATAACGTTATATTGCTTCACTACATGACGTATAACGCTATATTGCATCACTATAGGTTGTAATACGTTATGACATATTACGTTATTACGTATAACGTTTTAATGCATCACTACATGACGTATAACGTTATATTGCATCACTATAGGACGTATTACGTTATATTGCATCACTATATGACGTATAACGATATATTGCATTACTAAATGACGTATAACGTTATATAGCTTCTCTTTATGACGTGTAACGTTATGAACTATTACGTTATAACGGATAACGTTAAATTGCATCACTATAGGACGTATAACGTTATATTGCATCACTATATGTCGTAGAACGTCATATTGCATGACTACAGGACGTATAACGTTATATTGCATCACTATAGGATGTAATACGTTATGATATATTACGTTATTACGTATAACGTTTTATTGCATGACTATATGACGTATAACGTCATATTGCATGACTATAGGACGTATGACGTTATATTGCTTCACTACATGACGTATAACGCTATATTGCATCCCTATAGGACGTATTACGTTATATACTATTACGTTATAACGTATAACGTTATACTGCATCACTATAGCACGTATAACGTTATATCGCATTACTGAATGACATATAACGTTATATAGCTTCTCTTTATGACGTATAACGTTATGAACTATTACGTTATAACGTATAACGTTATATTGCATCACTATATGACATATAACGATATATTGCAATACTAAATGACGTATAACGTTATATAGCTTCTCTTTATGACGTGTAACGTTATGAACTATTACGTTATAACGTATAACGTTATATTGCATCACTATATGACGTATAACGTCATATTGCATGACTACAGGACGTATAAAGTTATATTGCATCACTATATGACGTATAACGTTATATTGCATCACTATATGTCGTAGAACGTTATATTGTATTACTAAATGACGTATAACGTTATATAGCTTCTCTTTATGACGTGTAACGTTATGAACTATTACGTTATAACGTATAACGTTATATTGCATCACTATATGACGTATAACGTTAAATTGCATCACTATAGGACGTATTACGCTATATACTATCACGTTATAACGTATAACGTTATATTGCATTACTAAATGACGTATAACGTTATATTGCACCACTATTGATCGTATAACGTTATATACTATTACGCTATAACGTATAACGTTGTTTTGCATCACTATAGGACGTAAACGTTATATCGCATTACTGAATGACGTATAACGTTATATAGCTTCTCTTTATGACGTATAACATTATGAGCTATTCCGTTATAACGTATAACGCTATATTGCAGGACTATATGACGCATAACGTCATATTGCATGACTATAGGACGTATAACGCTATATTGCATCACTATATGAGGTATAACGTTAAATTGCATCACTATAGGACGTATTATGCTATATACTATCACGTTATAACGTATAACGTTATATTGCATCAATATATGACGTATAACGATATATTGCATTACTAAATGACATATAACGTTATATAGCTTCTCTTTATGACGTGTAACGTTATGAACTATTACGTTATAACGGATAACGTTATATTGCATCACTATATGACGTATAACGTCATATTGCATGACTATAGGACGTATAACGTTATATTGCTTCACTACATGACGTATAACGCTATATTGCATCACTATAGGACGTATTACGTTATATAGTATTATGTTATAACGTATAACGTTATACTGCATCACTATAGCACGTATAACGTTATATTGCATTACTGAATGACGTATAACGTTATATAGCTTCTCTTTATGACGTATAACGTTATGAACTATTACGTTATAACGTATAACGTTATATTGCATCACTATATGACGTATAACGATATATTGCATTACTGAATGACGTATAACGTTATATTGCATCACTACATAACGTATAACGTTATATTGCATCACTATATGACGTATGACGATATATTGCATTACTAAACGACGTATAACGTTATATTGCATCACTATATGCCGTATAACGTTATATACTATAACGTTATGAAGGAATATCGTTATACTGCATCACTATATGACGTATAACGTTATATTGCATGACTATAGGACGCATAACGTTATATTGCATTGCTAAATGACGTATAACGTTATATTGCACCACTATTGATCGTATAACGTTATATACTATTACGCTATAACGTATAACGTTGTATTGCATCACTATAGGACGTAAACGATACATCGCATTACTGAATGACGTATAACGTTATATAGCTTCTCTTTATGACGTATAACGTTATGAACTATTCCGTTATAACTTATAACGCTATATTGCTTGACTATATGACGTATAACGTCATATTGCATGACTATAGGACGTATAACGTTATATTGCATCACTATATGACGTATAACGTTATATTGCACCACTATAGGACGTATTACGTTATATACTATTACGTTATAACGTATAACGTTATACCGCATCACTATAGCACGTATAACGTTATATCGCATTACTGAATGACGTATAACGTTATATAGCTTCTCTTTATGACGTATAACGTTATGAACTATTACGTTATAACGTATAACGTTATATTGCATCACTATATGACGTATAACGTCATATTGCATGACTATAGGACGTATAACGTTATATTGCATCACTATATGACGTATAGCGCTATATTGCATCACTATAGGTTGTAATACGTTATGACATATTACGTTATTACGTATAACGTTTTATTGCATCACTATATGACGTAGAATGTTATACTGGATCACTATATGATGTATAACGTCATATTGCAGGACTATAGGACGTATAACGTTATATTGCTTCACTACATGACGTATAACGCTATATTGCATCACTATAGGTTGTAATACGTTATGACATATTACGTTATTACGTATAACGTTTTATTGCATCACTACATGACGTATAACGTTATATTGCATCACTATAGGACGTATTACGTTATATTGCATCACTATATGACGTATAACGATATATTGCATTACTAAATGACGTATAACGTTATATAGCTTCTCTTTATGACGTGTAACGTTATGAACTATTACGTTATAACGGATAACGTTAAATTGCATCACTATATGACGTATAACGTCATATTGCATGACTACAGGACGTATAACGTTATATTGCATCACTATAGGTTGTAATACGTTATGACATATTACGTTATTACGTATAACGTTTTATTGCATCACTATATGACGTAGAATGTTATACTGCATCACTATATGACGTATAACGTCATATTGCATGACAATAGGACGTATAACGTTATATTGCTTCACTACATGACGCATAACGCTATATTGCATCACTATAGGACGTATTACGTTATATACTATTACGTTATAACGTATAACGTTATACTGCATCACTATAGCACGTATAACGTTATATCGCATTACTGAATGACGTATAACGTTATATAGCTTCTCTTTATGACGTATAACGTTATGAACTATTACGTTATAACGTATAACGTTATATTGCATCACTATATGACGTATAACGTCATATTGCATGACTATAGGACGTATAACGTTATATTGCATCACTACATGACGTATAACGTTATATTGCATCACTATAGGACGTATTACGTTATATACTATTACGTTATAACGTATAACGTTATACTGCATCACTATATGACATATAACGATATATTGCAATACTAAATGACGTATAACGTTATATAGCTTCTCTTTATGACGTGTAACGTTATGAACTATTACGTTATAACGTATAACGTTATATTGCATCACTATATGACGTATAACGTCATATTGCATGACTATAGAACGTATAACGTTATACTGCATCACTATAGCACGTATAACGTTATATCGCATTACTGAATGACGTATAATGTTATATAGCTTCTCTTTATGACGTATAACGTTATGAACTATTACGTTATAACGCATAACGTTTAATTGCATCACTATATGACGTATAACGTCATATTGCATGACTATAGGACGTATAACGTTATATTGCATCACTACATGACGTATAACGTTATATTGCATCACTGTAGGACGTATAACGTTATATTGCATCACTATAGGACGTATTACGTTATATACTATTACGTTATAACGTATAACGTTATACTGCATCACTATAGCACGTATAACGTTATATCGCATTACTGAATGACGTATAACGTTATATAGCTTCTCTTTATGACGTATAACGTTATGAACTATTACGTTATAACGTATAACGTTATATTGCATCACTATATGACGTATAACGCTAAATTGCATCACTATAGGACGTATTACGCTATATACTATCACGTTATAACGTATAACGTTATATTGCATTACTAAATGACGTATAACGTTATATTGCACCACTATTGATCGTATAATGTTATATACTATTACGCTATAACGTACAACGTTGTTTTGCATCACTATAGGACGTAAACGTTATATCGCATTACTGAATGACGTATAACGTTATATAGCTTCTCTTTATGACGTATAACATTATGAGCTATTCCGTTATAACGTATAACGCTATATTGCAGGACTATATGACGTATAACGTCATATTGCATGACTATAGGACGTATAACGCTATATTGCATCACTATATGAGGTATAACGTTAAATTGCATCACTATAGGACGTATTATGCTATATACTATCACGTTATAACGTATAACGTTATATTGCATCACTATATGACGTATAACGTCATATTGTATGACTATAGGACGTATAACGTTATATTGCATCACTACATAACGTATAACGTTATATTGCATCACTATATGACGTATGACGATATATTGCATTACTAAGCGACGTATAACGTTATATTGCATCACTATATGCCGTATAACGTTATATACTATAACGTTATGAAGGAATATCGTTATACTGCATCACTATATGACGTATAACGTTATATTGCATGACTATAGGACGCATAACGTTATATTGCATTGCTAAATGACGTATAACGTTATATTGCACCACTATTGATCGTATAACGTTATATACTATTACGCTATAACGTATAACGTTGTATTGCATCACTATAGGACGTAAACGATACATCGCATTACTGAATGACGTATAACGTTATATAGCTTCTCTTTATGACGTATAACGTTATGAACTATTCCGTTATAACTTATAACGCTATATTGCTTGACTATATGACGTATAACGTCATATTGCATGACTATAGGACGTATAACGTTATATTGCATTACTAAATGACGTATAACGTTATGTAGCTTCTCTTTATGACGTGTAACGTTATGAACTATTACGTTATAACGGATAACGTTATATTGCATCACTATATGAAGTATAACGTCATATTGCATGACTACAGGACGTATAACGTTATATTGCATCGCTATAGGATGTAATACGTTATGATATATTACGTTATTACGTATAACGTTTTATTGCATCACTATATGACGTAGAATGTTATACTGCATCACTATATGACGTATAACGTCATATTGCATGACTATAGGACGTATAACGTTATATTGCATCACTACATGACGTATAACGTTATATTGCATCACCATAGGACGTATTACGTTATATACTATTACGTTATAACGTATAACGTCATACTGCATCACTATAGCACGTATAACGTTATATCGCATTACTGAATGACGTATAACGTTATATAGCTTCTCTTTATGACGTATAACGTTATGAACTATTACGTTATAACGCATAACGCTATATTGCATGACTATATGACGTATAACGTCATATTGCATGACTATAGGACGTATAACGTTATATTGCATCACTACATAACGTATAATGTTATATTGCATCACTATATGACGTATAACGATATATTGCATTACTAAATGACGTATAACGTTATATTGCATCACTATATGACGTATAACGTTATATACTATAACGTTATGAAGGAATATCGTTATACTGCATCACTATATGACGTATAACGATATATTGCAATACTAAATGACGTATAACGTTATATAGCTTCTCTTTATGACGTGTAACGTTATGAACTATTACGTTATAACGTATAACGTTATATTGCATCACTATATAACGTATAACGTTATATTGCATCACTATATGTCGTAGAACGTTATATTGTATTACTAAATGACGTATAACGTTATATAGCTCCTCTTTATGACGTGTAACGTTATGAACTATTACGTTATAACGTATAACGTAATATTGCATCACTATATGAAGTATAACGTTAAATTGCATCACTATATGACGTATTACGCTATATACTATCACGTTATAACGTATAACGTTATATTGCATTACTAAATGACGTATAACGTTATATTGCACCACTATTGATCGTATAACGTTATATACTATTACGCTATAACGTATAACGTTGTATTGCATCACTATAGGACGTAAACGTTATATCGCATTACTGAATGACGTATAACGTTATATAGCTTCCCTTTATGACGTATAACATTATGAGCTATTCCGTTATAACGTATAGCGCTATATTGCATCACTATAGGTTGTAATACGTTATGACATATTACGTTATTACGTATAACGTTTTATTGCATCACTATATGACGTAGAATGTTATACGGCATCACTATATGACGTATAACGTCATATTGCAGGACTATAGGACGTATAACGTTATATTGCTTCACTACATGACGTATAACGCTATATTGCATCACTATAGGTTGTAATACGTTATGACATATTACGTTATTACGTATAACGTTTTATTGCATCACTACATGACGTATAACGTTATATTGCATCACTATAGGACGTATTACGTTATATTGCATCACTATATGACGTATAACGATATATTGCATTACTAAATGACGTATAACGTTATATAGCTTCTCTTTATGACGTGTAACGTTATGAACTATTACGTTATAACGGATAACGTTAAATTGCATCACTATATGACGTATAACGTCATATTGCATGACTACAGGACGTATAACGTGATATTGCATCATTATAGGTTGTAATACGTTATGACATATTACGTTATTACGTATAACGTTTTATTGCATCACTATATGACGTAGAATGTTATACTGCATCACTATATGACGTATAACGTCATATTGCATGACTATAGGACGTATAACGTTATATTGCTTCACTACATGACGCATAACGCTATATTGCAACACTATAGGACGTATTACGTTATATACTATTACGTTATAACGTATAACGTTATACTGCATCACTATAGCACGTATAACGTTATATCGCATTACTGAATGACGTATAACGTTATATAGCTTCTCTTTATGACGTATAACGATATGAACTATTACGTTATAACGTATAACGTTATATTGCATCACTATATGACGTATAACGTCATATTGCATGACTATAGGACGTATAACGTTATATTGCATCACTACATGACGTATAACGTTATATTGCATCACTATAGGACGTATTACGTTATATACTATTACGTTATAACGTATAACGTTATACTGCATCACTATATGACATATAACGATATATTGCAATACTAAATGACGTATAACGTTATATAGCTTCTCTTTATGACGTGTAACGTTATGAACTATTACGTTATAACGTATAACGTTATATTGCATCACTATATGACGTATAACGTCATATTGCATGACTATAGAACGTATAACGTTATACTGCATCACTATAGCACGTATAACGTTATATCGCATTACTGAATGACGTATAATGTTATATAGCTTCTCTTTATGACGTATAACGTTATGAACTATTACGTTATAACGCATAACGTTTAATTGCATCACTATATGACGTATAACGTCATATTGCATGACAATAGGACGTATAACGTTATATTGCATCACTACATGACGTATAACGTTATATTGCATCACTATAGGACGTATAACGTTATATTGCATCACTATATGACATATAACGATATATTGCATTACTAAATGACGTATAACGTTATGTAGCTTCTCTTTATGACGTGTAACGTTATGAACTATTACGTTATAACGGATAACGTTATATTGCATCACTATATGACGTATAACGTCATATTGCATGCCTACAGGACGTATAACGTTATATTGCATCACTATAGGATGTAATACGTTATGAACTATTACGTTATAACGTATAACGTTATATTGCATCACTATATGACGTATAAAGTCATATTGCATGACTATAGGACGTATAACGTTATATTGCATCACTACATGACGTATAACGTTATATTGCATCACTATAGGACGTATTACGTTATATTGCATCACTATATGACGTATAACGATATATTGCATTACTAAATGACGTATAACGTTATATAGCTTCTCTTTATGACGTGTAACGTTATGAACTATTACGTTATAACGGATAACGTTAAATTGTATCACTATATGACGTATAACGTCATATTGCATGACTACAGGACGTATAACGTTATATTGCATCACTACATGACGTATAACGTTATATTGCATCACTATAGGACGTATTACGTTATATACTATTACGTTATAACGTATAACGTTATACTGCATCACTATAGCACGTATAACGTTATATCGCATTACTGAATGACGTATAACTTTATATAGCTTCTCTTTATGACGTATAACGTTATGAACTATTACGTTATAACGGATAACGTTAAATTGCATCACTATATGACGTATAACGTCATATTGCATGACTACAGGACGTATAACGTTATATTGCATCACTACATGACGTATAACGTTATACTGCATCACTATAGCACGTATAACGTTATATCGCATTACTGAATGACGTATAACGTTATATAGCTTCTCTTTATGACGTATAACGTTATGAGCTATTACGTTATTACGTATAACGCTTTATTGCATCACTATATGACGTAGAATGTTATACTGCATCACTATATGACGTATAACGTCATATTGCATGACTATAGGACGTATAACGTTATATTGCTTCACTACATGACGTATAACGCTATATTGCATCACTATAGGACGTATTACGTTATATACTATTACGTTATAACGTATAACGTTATACTGCATCACTATAGCACGTATAACGTTATATCGCATTACTGAATGACGTATAACGTTATATAGCTTCTCTTTATGACGTATAACGTTATGAACTATTACGTTATAACGTATAACGTTATATTGCATCACTATATGACGTATAACGTCATATTGCATCACTATAGGACGTATAACGTTATATTGCATCACTACATGACGTATAACGTTATATTGCATCACTATAGGACGTATTACGATATATACTATTACGTTATAACGTATAAAGTTATACTGCATCACTATATGACATATAACGATATATTGCAATACTAAATGACGTATAACGTTATATAGCTTCTCTTTATGACGTGTAACGTTATGAACTATTACGTTATAACGTATAACGTTATATTGCATCACTATATGACGTATAACGTCATATTGCATGACTACAGGACGTATAAAGTTATATTGCATCACTATATGACGTATAACGTTATATTGCATCACTATATGTCGTAGAACGTTATATTGTATTACTAAATGACGTATAACGTTATATAGCTTCTCTTTATGACGTGTAACGTTATGAGCTATTACGTTATAACGTATAACGTTATATTGCACCACTATATGACGTATAACGTTAAATTGCATCACTATAGGACGTATTACGCTATATACTATCACGTTATAACGTATAACGATATATTGCATTACTCATTGACGTATAACGTTATATTGCACCACTATTGATCGTATAACGTTATATACTATTACGCTATAACGGATAACGTTGCAGTGCATCACTATAGGACGTAAACGTTATATCGCATTACTGAATGACGTATAACGTTATATTGCTTCTCTTCATGACGTATAACGTTATGAGCTATTCCGTTATAACGTATAACGCTATATTGCATGACTATATGACGTATAACGTCATATTGCATGACTATAGGACGTATAACGTTATATTGCATCACTACATAACGTATAATGTTATATTGCATCACTATATGACGTATAACGATATATTGCATTACTAAATGACGTATAACGTTATATTGCATCACTATATGACGTATAACGTTATATACTATAACGTTATGAAGGAATATCGTTATACTGCATCACTATATGACGTATAACGATATATTGCAATACTAAATGACGTATAACGTTATATAGCTTCTCTTTATGACGTGTAACGTTATGAACTATTACGTTATAACGTATAACGTTATATTGCATCACTATATAACGTATAACGTTATATTGCATCACTATATGTCGTAGAACGTTATATTGTATTACTAAATGACGTATAACGTCATATAGCTTCTCTTTATGACGTGTAACGTTATGAACTATTACGTTATAACGTATAACGTTATATTGCATCACTATATGAAGTATAACGTTAAATTGCATCACTATATGACGTATTACGCTATATACTATCACGTTATAACGTATAACGTTATATTGCATTACTAAATGACGTATAACGTTATATTGCGCCACTATTGATCGTATAACGTTATATACTATTACGCTATAACGTATAACGTTGTATTGCATCACTATAGGACGTAAACGTTATATCGCATTACTGAATGACGTATAACGATATATAGCTTCTCTTTATGACGTATAACATTATGAGCTATTCCGTTATAACGTATAACGCTATATTGCATCACTATATGACGTATAACGTCATATTGCATGACTATAGGACGTATAACGTTATATTGCATTACTAAATGACGTATAACGTTATGTAGCTTCTCTTTATGACGTGTAACGTTATGAACTATTACGTTATAACGGATAACGTTATATTGCATCACTATATGAAGTATAACGTCATATTGCATGACTACAGGACGTATAACGTTATATTGCATCGCTATAGGATGTAATACGTTATGATATATTACGTTATTACGTATAACGTTTTATTGCATCACTATATGACGTAGAATGTTATACTGCATCACTATATGACGTATAACGTCATATTGCATGACTATAGGACGTATAACGTTATATTGCATCACTACATGACGTATAACGTTATATTGCATCACCATAGGACGTATTACGTTATATACTATTACGTTATAACGTATAACGTCATACTGCATCACTATAGCACGTATAACGTTATATCGCATTACTGAATGACGTATAACGTTATATAGCTTCTCTTTATGACGTATAACGTTATGAACTATTACGTTATAACGCATAACGCTATATTGCATGACTATATGACGTATAACGTCATATTGCATGACTATAGGACGTATAACGTTATATTGCATCACTACATAACGTATAATGTTATATTGCATCTCTATATGACGTATAACGATATATTGCATTACTAAATGACGTATAACGTTATATTGCATCACTATATGACGTATAACGTTATATACTATAACGTTATGAAGGAATATCGTTATACTGCATCACTATATGACGTATAACGATATATTGCAATACTAAATGACGTATAACGTTATATAGCTTCTCTTTATGACGTGTAACGTTATGAACTATTACGTTATAACGTATAACGTTATATTGCATCACTATATAACGTATAACGTTATATTGCATCTCTATATGTCGTAGAACGTTATATTGTATTACTAAATGACGTATAACGTTATATAGCTCCTCTTTATGACGTGTAACGTTATGAACTATTACGTTATAACGTATAACGTAATATTGCATCACTATATGAAGTATAACGTTAAATTGCATCACTATATGACGTATTACGCTATATACTATCACGTTATAACGTATAACGTTATATTGCATTACTAAATGACGTATAACGTTATATTGCACCACTATTGATCGTATAACGTTATATACTATTACGCTATAACGTATAACGTTGTATTGCATCACTATAGGACGTAAACGTTATATCGCATTACTGAATGACGTATAACGTTATATAGCTTCCCTTTATGACGTATAACATTATGAGCTATTCCGTTATAACGTATAACGCTATATTGCACGACTATATGACGTATAACGTCACATTGCATGACTATAGCACGTATAACGCTATATTGCATCACTATATGACGTATAACGTTATGATATATTACGTTATTACGTATAACGTTTTATTGCATGACTGTATGACGTATAACGTCATATTGCATGACTATAGGACGTATAACGTTATATTGCTTCACTACATGACGTATAACGCTATATTGCATCACTATAGGACGTATTACGTTATATACTATTACGATATAACGTATAACGTTATACTGCATCACTATAGCACGTATAACGTTATATCGCATTACTGAATGACGTATAACGTTATATTGCTTCTCTTTATGACGTATAACGTTATGAACTATTACGTTATAACGTATAACGTTATATTGCATCACTATATGACGTATAACGACATATGGCATGACTATAGGACGTACAACGTTATATTGCATGACTACAGGACGTATAACGTTATATTGCATCACTATAGGATGTAATTCGTTATGATATATTACGTTATTACGTATAACGTTTTATTGCATCACTATATGACGTAGAATGTTATACTGCATCACTATATGACGTATAACGTCATATTGCATGACTATAGGACGTATAACGTTATATTGCATCACTACATGACGTATAACGTTATATTGCATCACCATAGGACGTATTACGTTATATACTATTACGTTATAACGTATAACGTCATACTGCATCACTATAGCACGTATAACGTTATATCGCATTACTGAATGACGTATAACGTTATATAGCTTCTCTTTATGACGTATAACGTTATGAACTATTACGTTATAACGCATAACGTTATATTGCATCACTATATGACGTATAACGTCATATTGCATGACTATAGGACGTATAACGTTATATTGCATTACTAAATGACGTATAACGTTATGTAGCTTCTCTTTATGACGTGTAACGTTATGAACTATTACGTTATAACGGATAACGTTATATTGCATCACTATATGACGTATAACGTCATATTGCATGACTACAGGACGTATAACGTTATATTGCATCACTATATGAAGTATAACGTCATATTGCATGACTACAGGACGTATAACGTTATATTGCATCGCTATAGGATGTAATACGTTATGATATATTACGTTATTACGTATAACGTTTTATTGCATCACTATATGACGTAGAATGTTATACTGCATCACTATATGACGTATAACGTCATATTGCATGACTATAGGACGTATAACGTTATATTGCATCACTATATGAAGTATAACGTCATATTGCATGACTATAGGACGTATAACGTTATATTGCATCACTATATGACGTATAACGTCATATTCCATGACTATAGGACGTATAACGTTATATTGCATCACTACATGACGTATAACGTTATATTGCATCACTATAGGACGTATTACGTTATATACTATTACGTTATAACGTATAACGTTATACTGCATCACTATATGACATATAACGGTATATTGCAATACTAAATGACGTATAACGTTATATAGCTTCTCTTTATGACGTGTAACGTAATGAACTATTACGTTATAACGTATAACGTTATATTGCATCACTATATGACGTATAACGTTAAATTTCATCACTATAGGACGTATTACGTTATATACTATCACGTTATAACGTATAACGTTATATTGCATTACTAAATGACGTATAACGTTATATTGCACCACTATTGATCGTATAACGTTATATACTATTACGCTATAACGTATAACGTTGTATTGCATCACTATAGGACGTAAACGTTATATCGCATTACTGAATGACGTATAACGTTATATAGCTTCTCTTTATGACGTATAACATTATGAGCTATTCCGTTATAACGTATAACGCTATAGTGCATCACTATATGACGTATAACGTTAAATTGCATCACTATAGGACGTATTACGCTATATACTATCACGTTATAACGTATAACGTTATATTGCATCACTATAGGATGTAATACGTTATGATATATTACGTTATTACGTATAACGTTTTATTGCATGACTATATGACGTATAACGTCATATTGCATGACTATAGGACGTATAACGTTATATTGCTTCACTACATGACCTATAACGCTATATTGCATCACTATAGGACGTATTACGTTATATACTATTACGATATAACGTGTAACGTTATACTGCATCACTATAGCGCGTATAACGTTATATCGCATTACTGAATGACGTATAACGTTATATAGCTTCTCTTTATGACGTATAACGTTATGAACTATTCCGTTATAACTTATAACGTTATATTGCATTACTAAATGACGTATAACGTTATATTGCACCACTATTGATCGTATAACGTTATATACTATTACGCTATAACGTATAAAGTTATATTGCATCACTATATGACGTATAACGTGAAATTGCATCACTATAGGACGTATTACGTTATATACTATCACGTTATAACGTATAACGTTATATTGCATTACTAAATGACGTATAACGTTATATTGCACCACTATTGATCGTATAACGTTATATACTATTACGCTATAACGTATAACGTTGTATTGCATCACTATAGGACGTAAACGTTATATCGCATTACTGAATGACGTATAACGTTATATAGCTTCTCTTTATGACGTATAACATTATGAGCTATTCCGTTATAACGTATAACGCTATATTGCACGACTATATGACGTATAACGTCATATTGCATGACTATAGGACGTATAACGTTATATTGCATTACTAAATGACGTATAACGTTATGTAGCTTCTCTTTATGACGTGTAACGTTATGAACTATTACGTTATAACGGATAACGTTATATTGCATCACTATATGACGTATAACGTCATATTGCGTGACTACAGGACGTATAACGTTATATTGCATCACTATATGACGTATAACGTTATATTGCATCACTCTATGACGTATAACGTCATATTGCATGACTATAGGACGTATAACGTTATATTGCATTACTACATGACGTATAACGTTATATTGCATCACTATAGGACGTATTACGTTATATTGCATCACTATATGACGTATAACGATACATTGCATTACTAAATGACGTATAACGTTATATAACTTCTCTTTATGACGTGTAACGTTATGAACTATTACGTTATAACGGATAACGTTATATTGCATCACTATATGACGTATAACGTCATATTGCGTGACTACAGGACGTATAACGTTATATTGCATCACTATTGGATGTAATACGTTATGATATATTACGTTATTACGTATAACGTTTTATTGCATCACTATATGACGTAGAATGTTATACTGCATCACTATATGACGTATAACGTCATATTGCATGACTATAGGACGTATAACGTGATATTGCATCACTACATGACGTATAACGTTATATTGCATCACTATAGGACGTATTACGTTATATACTATTACGTTATAACGTATAACGTCATACTGCATCACTATAGCCGGTATAACATTATATCGCATTACTGAATGACGTATAACGTTATATAGCTTCTCTTTATGACGTATAACGTTATGAACTATTACGTTATAACGCATAACGTTATATTGCATCACTATATGACGTATAACGTCATATTGCATGACTATAGGACGTATAACGTTATATTGCATTACTAAATGACGTATAACGTTATGTAGCTTCTCTTTATGACGTGTAACGTTATGAACTATTACGTTATAACGGATAACGTTATATTGCATCACTATATGACGTATAACGTCATATTGCATGACTACAGGACGTATAACGTTATATTGCATCACTATAGGATGTAATACGTTATGATATATTACGTTATTACGTATAACGTTTTATTGCATGACTATATGACGTATAACGTCATATTGCATGACTATAGGACGTATAACGTTATATTGCTTCACTACATGACGTACAACTCTATATTGCATCACTATAGGACGTATTACGTTATATACTATTACGTTATAACGTATAACGTTATACTGCATCACTATAGCACGTATAACGTTATATCGCATTACTGAATGACGTATAACGTTATATAGCTTCTCTTTATGACGTATAACGTTATGAACTATTACGTTATAACGTATAACGTTATATTGCATCACTATATGACGTATAACGTCATATTGCATGACTATAGGACGTATAACGTTATATTGCATTACTAAATGACGTATAACGTTATGTAGCTTCTCTTTATGACGTGTAACGTTATGAACTATTACGTTATAACGGATAACGTTATATTGCATCACTATATGACGTATAACGTCATATTGCATGACTACAGGACGTATAACGTTATATTGCATCACTATAGGATGTAATACGTTATGATATATTACGTTATTACGTATAACGTCATATTGCATGACTATAGGACGTATAACGTTATATTGCTTCACTACATGACGTACAACTCTATATTGCATCACTATAGGACGTATTACGTTATATACTATTACGTTATAACGTATAACGTTATACTGCATCACTATAGCACGTATAACGTTATATCGTATTACTGAATGACGTATAACGTTATATAGCTTCTCTTTATGACGTATAACGTTATGAACTATTACGTTATAACGTATAACGTTATATTGCATCACTATATGACGTATAACGTCATATTGCATGACTATAGGACGTATAACGTTATATTGCATCACTACATGACGTATAACGTTATATTGCATCACTATAGGACGTATTACGTTATATACTATTACGTTATGACGTATAACGTTATACTGCATCACTATATGACATATAACGATATATTGCAATACTAAATGACGTATAACGTTATATAGCTTCTCTTTATGACGTGTAACGTTATGAACTATTACGTTATAACGTATAACGTTATATTGAATCACCATATGACGTATAGCGTTAAATTGCATCACTATAGGACGTATTACGCTATATACTATCACGTTATAACGTATAACGTTATATTGCATTACTAAATGACGTATAACGTTATATTGCACCACTATTGATCGTATAACGTTATATACTATTACGCTATAACGTATAACGTTGTATTGCATCACTATAGGACGTAAACGTTATATCGCATTACTGAATGACTTATAACGTTATATAGCTTCTCTTTATGACGTATAACATTATGAGCTATTCCGTTATAACGTATAACGCTATATTGCACGACTATATGACGTATAACGTCACATTGCATGACTATAGGACGTATAACGCTATATTGCATCACTATATGACGTATAACGTTATATTGCATCACCATAGGACGTATTACGTTATATTGCATCACTATATGACGTATAACGTTATATTGCATCACTATAGGACGTATAACGTTATATTGCATCACCATAGGACGTATTACGTTATATACTATTACGTCATAACGTATAACGTTATACTGCATCACTATATGACGTATAACGTCATATTCCATGACTATAGGACGTATAACGCTATATTGCATCACTACATGACGTATAACGTTATATTGCATCACTATAGGACGTATTACGTTATATACTATTACGTTATAACGTATAACGTTATATTGCATCACTATATGACGTATAACGCCATATTGCATGACTATAGGACGTATAACGTTATATTGCATCACTACATGACGTATAACGTTATATAGCTTCTCTTTATGACGTGTAACGTTATGAACTATTACGTTATAACGTATAACGTTATATTGCATCACTATATGACGTATAGCGTTAAATTGCATCACTATAGGACGTATTACGCTATATACTATCACGTCATAACGTATAACGTTATATTGCATTACTAAATGACGTATAACGTTATATTGCACCACTATTGATCGTATTACGTTATATACTATTACGTTATAACGTGTAACGTTATACTGCATCACTATAGCACGTATAACGTTATATCGCATTACTGAATGACGTATAACGTTATATAGCTTCTCTTTATGACGTATAACGTTATGAACTATTACGTTATAACGTATAACGTTATATTGCATCACTATATGACGTATAACGTCATATTCCATGACTATAGGACGTATAACGCTATATTGCATCACTACATGACGTATAACGTTATATTGCATCACTATAGGACGTATTACGTTATATACTATTACGTTATAACGTATAACGTTATACTGCATCACTATATGACATATAACAGTATATTGCAATACTAAATGACGTATAACGTTATATAGCTTCTCTTTATGACGTGTAACGTAATGAACTATTACGTTATAACGTATAACGTTATATTGCATCACTATATGACGTATAACGTTAAATTTCATCACTATAGGACGTATTACGTTATATACTATCACGTTATAACGTATAACGCTATATTGCATTACTAAATGACGTATAACGTTATATTGCACCACTATTGATCGTATAACGTTATATACTATTACGCTATAACGTATAACGTTGTATTGCATCACTATAGGACGTAAACGTTATATCGCATTACTGAATGACGTATAACGTTATATAGCTTCTCTTTATGACGTATAACATTATGAGCTATTCCGTTATAACGTATAACGCTATATTGCACGACTATATGACGTATAACGTCACATTGCATGACTATAGGACGTATAACGCTATAGTGCATCACTATATGACGTATAACGTTATATTGCATCACCATAGGACGTATTACGTTATATTGCATCACTATATGACGTATAACGTTATATTGCATCACTATAGGACGTATAACGTTATATTGCATCACCATAGGACGTATTACGTTATATACTATTACGTTATAACGTATAACGTTATACTGCATCACTATAGCACGTATAACGTTATATCGCATTACTGAATGACGTATAACGTTATATAGCTTCTCTTTATGACGTATAACGTTATGAACTATTACGTTATAACGTATAACGTTATATTGCATCACTATAGGACGTATAACGTTATATTGCATCACCATAGGACGTATTACGTTATATACTATTACGTTATAACGTATAACGTTATACTGCATCACTATAGCACGTATAACGTTATATCGCATTACTGAATGACGTATAACGTTATATAGCTTCTCTTTATGACGTATAACGTTATGAACTATTACGTTATAACGTATAACGTTATATTGCATCACTCTATGACGTATAACGTCATATTGCATGACTATAGGACGTATAACGTTATATTGCATCACTACATGACGTATAACGTTATATTGCATCACTATAGGACGTATTACGTTATATTGCATCACTATATGACGTATAACGATATATTGCATTACTAAATGACGTATAACGTTATATAGCTTCTCTTTACGACGTGTAACGTTATGAACTATTACGTTATAACGGATAACGTTATATTGCATTACTAAATGACGTATAACGTTATGTAGCTTCTCTTTATGACGTGTAACGTTATGAACTATTACGTTATAACGGATAACGTTATATTGCATCACTATATGACGTATAACGTCATATTGCATGACTGCAGGACGTATAACGTTATATTGCATCACTATATGAAGTATAACGTCATATTGCATGACTACAGGACGTATAACGTTATATTGCATCACTATAGGATGTAATACGTTATGATATATTACGTTATTACGTATAACGTTTTATTGCATCACTATATGACGTAGAATGTTATACTGCATCACTATATGACGTATAACGTCATATTGCATGACTATAGGACGTATAACGTGATATTGCATCACTACATGACGTATAACGTTATATTGCATCACTATAGGACGTATTACGTTATATACTATTACGTTATAACGTATAACGTCATACTGCATCACTATAGCACGTATAACGTTATATCGCATTACTGAATGACGTATAACGTTATATAGCTTCTCTTTATGACGTATAACGTTATGAACTATTACGTTATAACGCATAACGTTATGTTGCATCACTATATGACGTATAACGTCATATTGCATGACTATAGGACGTATAACGTTATATTGCATTACTAAATGACGTATAACGTTATGTAGCTTCTCTTTATGACGTGTAACGTTATGAACTATTACGTTATAACGGATAACGTTATATTGCATCACTATATGACGTATAACGTCATATTGCATGACTACAGGACGTATAACGTTATATTGCATCACTATAGGATGTAATACGTTATGATATATTACGTTATTACGTATAACGTTTTATTGCATGACTATATGACGTATAACGTCATATTGCATGACTATAGGACGTATAACGTTATATTGCTTCACTACATGACGTACAACTCTATATTGCATCACTATAGGACGTATTACGTTATATACTATTACGTTATAACGTATAACGTTATACTGCATCACTATAGCACGTATAACATTATATCGCATTACTGAATGACGTATAACGTTATATAGCTTCTCTTTATGACGTATAACGTTATGAACTATTACGTTATAACGTATAACGTTATATTGCATCACTATATGACGTATAGTGTTAAATTGCATCACTATAGGACGTATTACGCTACATACTATCACGTTATAACGTATAACGTTATATTGCATTACTAAATGACGTATAACGTTATATTGCACCACTATTGATCGTATAACGTTATATACTATTACGCTATAACGTATAACGTTGTATTGCATCACTATAGGACGTGAACGTTATATCGCATTACTGAATGACGTATAACGTTATATAGCTTCTCTTTATGACGTATAACATTATGAGCTATTCCGTTATAACGTATAACGCTATATTGCAAGACTATATGACGTATAACGTCACATTGCATGACTATAGGACGTATAACGCTATATTGCATCACTATATGACGTATAACGTTAAATTGCATCACTATAGGACGTATTACGCTATATACTATCACGTTATAACGTATAACGTTATATTGCATCACTATATGACGTATAACGATATATTGCATTACTAAATGACGTATAAAGTTATATAGCTTCTCTTTATGACGTGTAACGTTATGAACTATTACGTTATAACGGATAACGTTACATTGCATCACTATATGACGTATAACGTCATATTGCATGACTACAGGACGTATAACGTTATATTGCATCACTATAGGATGTAATACGTTATGATATATTACGTTATTACGTATAACGTTTTATTGCATGACTATATGACGTATAACGTCATATTGCATGACTATACTACGTATAATGTTATATTGCTTCACTACATGACGTATAACGCTATATTGCATCACTATAGGACGTATTACGTTATATACTATTACGATATAACGTATAACGTTATACTGCATCACTATAGCACGTATAACGTTATATCGCATTACTGAATGACGTATAACGTTATATAGCTTCTCTTTATGACGTATAACGTTATGAACTATTACGTTATAACGTATAACGTTATATTGCATCACTATATGACGTATAACGTCATATTGCATGACTATAGGACGTATAACGTTATATTGCATCACTATATGACGTATAACGTTATATTGCATCACCATAGGACGTATTACGTTATATTGCATCACTATATGACGTATAACGATATATTGCATTACTAAATGACGTATAACGTTATATAGCTTCTCTTTATGACGTGTAACGTTATGAACTATTACGTTATAACGGATAACGTTAAATTTTATCACTATATGACGTATAACGTCATATTGCATGACTACAGGACGTATAACGTTATGTTGCATCACTATAGGATGTAATACGTTATGATATATTACGTTATTACGTATAACGTTTTGTTGCATCACTATATGACGTAGAATGTTATACTGCATCACTATATGACGTATAACGTCATATTGCATGACTATAGGACGTATAACGTTATATTGCTTCACTACATGACGTATAACGCTATATTGCATCACTATAGGACGTATTACGTTATATACTATTACGTTATAACGTATAACGTTATACTGCATCACTATAGCACGTATAACGTTATATCGCATTACTGAATGACGTATAACGTTATATAGCTTCTCTTTATGACGTATAACGTTATGAACTATTACGTTATAACGTATAACGTAATATTGCATCACTATATGTCGTAGAACGTTATATTGTATTACTAAATGACGTATAACGGTATATAGCTTCTCTTTATGACGTGTAACGTTATGAACTATTACGTTATAACGTATAACGTTATATTGCATCACTATATGACGTATAACGTTAAATTGCATCACTATAGGACGTATTACGCTATATACTATCACGTTATAACGTACAACGTTATATTGCATTACTAAATGACGTATAACGCTATATTGCACCACTATTGATCGTATAACGTTATATACTATTACGCTATAACGTATAACGTTGTATTGCATCACTATAGGACGTAAACGTTATATCGCATTACTGAATGACGTATAACGTTATATAGCTTCTCTTTATGACGTATAACATTATGAGCTATTCCGTTATAACGTATAACGCTATATTGCACGACTATATGACGTATAGCGTCACATTGCATGACTATAGGACGTATAACGCTATAATGCATCACTACATGACGTATAACGTTATATTGCATCACCATAGGACGTATTACGTTATATTGCATCACTATATGACGTATAACGTTATATTGCATCACTATAGGACGTATAACGTTATATTGCATCACCATAGGACGTATTACGTTATATTGCATCACTATATGACGTATAACGTTATATCGCATTACTGAATGACGTATAACGTTATATAGCTTCTCTTTATGACGTGTAACGTTATGAACTATTACGTTATAACGGATAACGTTAAATTGCATCACTATATGACGTATAACGTCATATTGCATGACTACAGGACGTATAACGTTATATGGCATCACTATCGGATGTAATTCGTTATGGTATATTACGTTATTACGTATAACGTTTTATTGCATCACTATATGACGTAGAATGTTATACTGCATCACTATATGACGTATAACGTCATATTGCATGACTATAGGACGTGTAACGTTATATTCCATCACTACATGACGTATAACGTTATATTGCATCACCATAGGACGTATTACGTTATATTGCATCACTATATGACGTATAACGTTATATCGCATTACTGAATGACGTATAACGTTATATAGCTTCTCTTTATGACGTGTAACGTTATGAACTATTACGTTATAACGGATAACGTTAAATTGCATCACTATATGACGTATAACGTCATATTGCATGACTATAGGACGTATAACGTTATATTGCATTTCTAAATGACGTATAACGTTAAATTGCATCACTATAGGATGTATTACGCTATACACTATCACGTTATAACGTATAACGTTATACTGCATCACTATATGACATATAACGATATATTGCATTACTAAATGACGTATAACGTTATATAGCTTCTCTTTATGACGTGTAACGTTATGAACTATTACGTTATAACGTATAACGTTATATTGCATCACTATATGACGTATAACGTCATATTGCATGACTACAGGACGTATAAAGTTATATTTTATCACTATATGACGTATAACGTTATACTGCACCACTATATGTCGTAGAACGTTATATTGTATTACTAAATGACGTATAACGTTATATAGCTTCTCTTTATGACGTGTAACATTATGAACTATTACGTTATAACGTATAACGTTATATTGCATCACTATATGACGTATAACGTTAAATTGCACCACTATAGGACGTATTACGCTATATACTATCACGTTATAACGTATAACGTTATATTGCATTACTAAATGACGTATAACGTTATATTGCACCACTATTGATCGTATAACGTTATATACTATTACGCTATAACGTATAACGTTGTATTGCATCACTATAGGACGTGAACGTTATATCGCATTACTGAATGACGTATAACGTTATATAGCTTCTCCTTATGACGTATAACATTATGAGCTATTCCGTTATAACGTATAACGCTATATTGCACGACTATATGACGTATAACGTCACATTGCATGACTATATGACGTATAACGATATATTGCATTACTAAATGACGTATAAAGTTATATAGCTTCTCTTTATGACGTGTAACGTTATGAACTATTACGTTATAACGGATAACGTTACATTGCATCACTATATGACGTATAACGTCATATTGCATGACTACAGGACGTATAACGTTATATTGCATCACTATAGGATGTAATACGTTATGATATATTACGTTATTACGTATAACGTTTTATTGCATGACTATATGACGTATAACGTCATATTGCATGACTACAGGACGTATAACGTTATATTGCTTCACTACATGACGTATAACGCTATATTGCATCACTATAGGACGTATTACGTTATATACTATTACGATATAACGTATAACGTTATACTGCATCACTATAGCACGTATAACGTTATGTCGCATTACTGAATGACGTATAACGTTATATAGCTTCTCTTTATGACGTATAACGTTATGAACTATTACGTTATAACGTATAACGTTATATTGCATCACTATATGACGTATAACGTCATATTGCATGACTATAGGACCTATAACGTTATGTTGCATCACTATAGGATGTAATACGTTATGATATATTACGTTATTACGTATAACGTTTTATTGCATCACTATATGACGTAGAATGTTATACTGCATCACTATATGACGTATAACGTCATATTGCATGACTACAGGACGTATAACGTTATATTGCTTCACTACATGACGTATAACGCTATATTGCATCACTATAGGACGTATTACGTTATATACTATTACGATATAACGTATAACGTTATACTGCATCACTATAGCACGTATAACGTTATATCGCATTACTGAATGACGTATAACGTTATATAGCTTCTCTTTATGACGTATAACGTTATGAACTATTACGTTATAACGTATAACGTAATATTGCATCACTATATGACGTATAACGTCATATTGCATGACTATAGGACGTATAACGTTATATTGCATTACTAAATGACGTATAACGTTATGTAGCTTCTCTTTATGACGTGTAACGTTATGAACTATTACGTTATAACGGATAACGTTATATTGCATCACTATATGACGTATAACGTCATATTGCATGACTACAGGACGTATAACGTTATATTGCATCACTATAGGATGTAATACGTTATGATATATTACGTTATTACGTATAACGTTTTATTGCATGACTATATGACGTATAACGTCATATTGCATGACTATAGGACGTATAACGTTATATTGCTTCACTACATGACGTACAACTCTATATTGCATCACTATAGGACGTATTACGTTATATACTATTACGTTATAACGTATAACGTTATACTGCATCACTATAGCACGTATAACGTTATATCGCATTACTGAATGACGTATAACGTTATATAGCTTCTCTTTATGACGTATAACGTTATGAACTATTACGTTATAACGTATAACGTTATATTGCATCACTATATGACGTATAACGTCATATTGCATGACTATAGGACGTATAACGTTATATTGCATTACTAAATGACGTATAACGTTATGTAGCTTCTCTTTATGACGTGTAACGTTATGAACTATTACGTTATAACGGATAACGTTATATTGCATCACTATATGACGTATAACGTCATATTGCATGACTACAGGACGTATAACGTTATATTGCATCACTATAGGATGTAATACGTTATGATATATTACGTTATTACGTATAACGTCATATTGCATGACTATAGGACGTATAACGTTATATTGCTTCACTACATGACGTACAACTCTATATTGCATCACTATAGGACGTATTACGTTATATACTATTACGTTATAACGTATAACGTTATACTGCATCACTATAGCACGTATAACGTTATATCGCATTACTGAATGACGTATAACGTTATATAGCTTCTCTTTATGACGTATAACGTTATGAACTATTACGTTATAACGTATAACGTTATATTGCATCACTATATGACGTATAACGTCATATTGCATGACTATAGGACGTATAACGTTATATTGCATCACTACATGACGTATAACGTTATATTGCATCACTATAGGACGTATTACGTTATATACTATTACGTTATAACGTATAACGTTATACTGCATCACTATATGACATATAACGATATATTGCAATACTAAATGACGTATAACGTTATATAGCTTCTCTTTATGACGTGTAACGTTATGAACTATTACGTTATAACGTATAACGTTATATTGAATCACCATATGACGTATAGCGTTAAATTGCATCACTATAGGACGTATTACGCTATATACTATCACGTTATAACGTATAACGTTATATTGCATTACTAAATGACGTATAACGTTATATTGCACCACTATTGATCGTATAACGTTATATACTATTACGCTATAACGTATAACGTTGTATTGCATCACTATAGGACGTAAACGTTATATCGCATTACTGAATGACTTATAACGTTATATAGCTTCTCTTTATGACGTATAACATTATGAGCTATTCCGTTATAACGTATAACGCTATATTGCACGACTATATGACGTATAACGTCACATTGCATGACTATAGGACGTATAACGCTATATTGCATCACTATATGACGTATAACGTTATATTGCATCACCATAGGACGTATTACGTTATATTGCATCACTATATGACGTATAACGTTATATTGCATCACTATAGGACGTATAACGTTATATTGCATCACCATAGGACGTATTACGTTATATACTATTACGTCATAACGTATAACGTTATACTGCATCACTATAGCACGTATAACGTTATATCGCATTACTGAATGACGTATAACGTTATATAGCTCTCTTTATGACGTATAACGTTATGAACTATTACGTTATAACGTATAACGTTATATTGCATCACTATATGACGTATAACGCCATATTGCATGACTATAGGACGTATAACGTTATATTGCATCACTACATGACGTATAACGTTATATAGCTTCTCTTTATGACGTGTAACGTTATGAACTATTACGTTATAACGTATAACGTTATATTGCATCACTATATGACGTATAGCGTTAAATTGCATCACTATAGGACGTATTACGCTATATACTATCACGTCATAACGTATAACGTTATATTGCATTACTAAATGACGTATAACGTTATATTGCACCACTATTGATCGTATTACGTTATATACTATTACGTTATAACGTGTAACGTTATACTGCATCACTATAGCACGTATAACGTTATATCGCATTACTGAATGACGTATAACGTTATATAGCTTCTCTTTATGACGTATAACGTTATGAACTATTACGTTATAACGTATAACGTTATATTGCATCACTATATGACGTATAACGTCATATTCCATGACTATAGGACGTATAACGCTATATTGCATCACTACATGACGTATAACGTTATATTGCATCACTATAGGACGTATTACGTTATATACTATTACGTTATAACGTATAACGTTATACTGCATCACTATATGACATATAACGGTATATTGCAATACTAAATGACGTATAACGTTATATAGCTTCTCTTTATGACGTGTAACGTAATGAACTATTACGTTATAACGTATAACGTTATATTGCATCACTATATGACGTATAACGTTAAATTTCATCACTATAGGACGTATTACGTTATATACTATCACGTTATAACGTATAACGCTATATTGCATTACTAAATGACGTATAACGTTATATTGCACCACTATTGATCGTATAACGTTATATACTATTACGCTATAACGTATAACGTTGTATTGCATCACTATAGGACGTAAACGTTATATCGCATTACTGAATGACGTATAACGTTATATAGCTTCTCTTTATGACGTATAACATTATGAGCTATTCCGTTATAACGTATAACGCTATATTGCACGACTATATGACGTATAACGTCACATTGCATGACTATAGGACGTATAACGCTATAGTGCATCACTATATGACGTATAACGTTATATTGCATCACCATAGGACGTATTACGTTATATTGCATCACTATATGACGTATAACGTTATATTGCATCACTATAGGACGTATAACGTTATATTGCATCACCATAGGACGTATTACGTTATATACTATTACGTTATAACGTATAACGTTATACTGCATCACTATAGCACGTATAACGTTATATCGCATTACTGAATGACGTATAACGTTATATAGCTTCTCTTTATGACGTATAACGTTATGAACTATTACGTTATAACGTATAACGTTATATTGCATCACTATATGACGTATAACGCCATATTGCATGACTATAGGACGTATAACGTTATATTGCATCACTACATGACGTATAACGTTATATTGCATCACTATAGGACGTATTACGTTATATACTATTACGTTATAACGTATAACGTTATACTGCATCACAATAGCACGTATAACGTTATATCGCATTACTGAATGACGTATAACGTTATATAGCTTCTCTTTATGACGTATAACGTTATGAACTATTACGTTATAACGTATAACGTTATATTGCATCACTCTATGACGTATAACGTCATATTGCATGACTATAGGACGTATAACGTTATATTGCATCACTACATGACGTATAACGTTATATTGCATCACTATAGGACGTATTACGTTATATTGCATCACTATATGACGTATAACGATATATTGCATTACTAAATGTCGTATAACGTTATATAGCTTCTCTTTACGACGTGTAACGTTATGAACTATTACGTTATAACGGATAACGTTATATTGCATTACTAAATGACGTATAACGTTATGTAGCTTCTCTTTATGACGTGTAACGTTATGAACTATTACGTTATAACGGATAACGTTATATTGCATCACTATATGACGTATAACGTCATATTGCATGACTGCAGGACGTATAACGTTATATTGCATCACTATATGAAGTATAACGTCATATTGCATGACTACAGGACGTATAACGTTATATTGCATCACTATAGGATGTAATACGTTATGATATATTACGTTATTACGTATAACGTTTTATTGCATCACTATATGACGTAGAATGTTATACTGCATCACTATATGACGTATAACGTCATATTGCATGACTATAGGACGTATAACGTGATATTGCATCACTACATGACGTATAACGTTATATTGCATCACTATAGGACGTATTACGTTATATACTATTACGTTATAACGTATAACGTCATACTGCATCACTATAGCACGTATAACGTTATATCGCATTACTGAATGACGTATAACGTTATATAGCTTCTCTTTATGACGTATAACGTTATGAACTATTACGTTATAACGCATAACGTTATGTTGCATCACTATATGACGTATAACGTCATATTGCATGACTATAGGACGTATAACGTTATATTGCATTACTAAATGACGTATAACGTTATGTAGCTTCTCTTTATGACGTGTAACGTTATGAACTATTACGTTATAACGGATAACGTTATATTGCATCACTATATGACGTATAACGTCATATTGCATGACTACAGGACGTATAACGTTATATTGCATCACTATAGGATGTAATACGTTATGATATATTACGTTATTACGTATAACGTTTTATTGCATGACTATATGACGTATAACGTCATATTGCATGACTATAGGACGTATAACGTTATATTGCTTCACTACATGACGTACAACTCTATATTGCATCACTATAGGACGTATTACGTTATATACTATTACGTTATAACGTATAACGTTATACTGCATCACTATAGCACGTATAACATTATATCGCATTACTGAATGACGTATAACGTTATATAGCTTCTCTTTATGACGTATAACGTTATGAACTATTACGTTATAACGTATATCGTTATATTGCATCACTATATGACGTATAGTGTTAAATTGCATCACTATAGGACGTATTACGCTACATACTATCACGTTATAACGTATAACGTTATATTGCATTACTAAATGACGTATAACGTTATATTGCACCACTATTGATCGTATAACGTTATATACTATTACGGTATAACGTATAACGTTGTATTGCATCACTATAGGACGTGAACGTTATATCGCATTACTGAATGACGTATAACGTTATATAGCTTCTCTTTATGACGTATAACATTATGAGCTATTCCGTTATAACGTATAACGCTATATTGCAAGACTATATGACGTATAACGTCACATTGCATGACTATAGGACGTATAACGCTATATTGCATCACTATATGACGTATAACGTTAAATTGCATCACTATAGGACGTATTACGCTATATACTATCACGTTATAACGTATAACGTTATATTGCATCACTATATGACGTATAACGATATATTGCATTACTAAATGACGTATAAAGTTATATAGCTTCTCTTTATGACGTGTAACGTTATGAACTATTACGTTATAACGGATAACGTTACATTGCATCACTATATGACGTATAACGTCATATTGCATGACTACAGGACGTATAACGTTATATTGCATCACTATAGGATGTAATACGTTATGATATATTACGTTATTACGTATAACGTTTTATTGCATGACTATATGACGTATAACGTCATATTGCATGACTATACTACGTATAATGTTATATTGCTTCACTACATGACGTATAACGCTATATTGCATCACTATAGGACGTATTACGTTATATACTATTACGATATAACGTATAACGTTATACTGCATCACTATAGCACGTATAACGTTATATCGCATTACTGAATGACGTATAACGTTATATAGCTTCTCTTTATGACGTATAACGTTATGAACTATTACGTTATAACGTATAACGTTATATTGCATCACTATATGACGTATAACGTCATATTGCATGACTATAGGACGTATAACGTTATATTGCATCACTACATGACGTATAACGTTATATTGCATCACCATAGGACGTATTACGTTATATTGCATCACTATATGACGTATAACGATATATTGCATTACTAAATGACGTATAACGTTATATAGCTTCTCTTTATGACGTGTAACGTTATGAACTATTACGTTATAACGGATAACGTTAAATTTTATCACTATATGACGTATAACGTCATATTGCATGACTACAGGACGTATAACGTTATGTTGCATCACTATAGGATGTAATACGTTATGATATATTACGTTATTACGTATAACGTTTTATTGCATCACTATATGACGTAGAATGTTATACTGCATCACTATATGACGTATAACGTCATATTGCATGACTATAGGACGTATAACGTTATATTGCTTCACTACATGACGTATAACGCTATATTGCATCACTATAGGACGTATTACGTTATATACTATTACGTTATAACGTATAACGTTATACTGCATCACTATAGCACGTATAACGTTATATCGCATTACTGAATGACGTATAACGTTATATAGCTTCTCTTTATGACGTATAACGTTATGAACTATTACGTTATAACGTATAACGTAATATTGCATCACTATATGTCGTAGAACGTTATATTGTATTACTAAATGACGTATAACGGTATATAGCTTCTCTTTATGACGTGTAACGTTATGAACTATTACGTTATAACGTATAACGTTATATTGCATCACTATATGACGTATAACGTTAAATTGCATCACTATAGGACGTATTACGCTATATACTATCACGTTATAACGTACAACGTTATATTGCATTACTAAATGACGTATAACGCTATATTGCACCACTATTGATCGTATAACGTTATATACTATTACGCTATAACGTATAACGTTGTATTGCATCACTATAGGACGTAAACGTTATATCGCATTACTGAATGACGTATAACGTTATATAGCTTCTCTTTATGACGTATAACATTATGAGCTATTCCGTTATAACGTATAACGCTATATTGCACGACTATATGACGTATAGCGTCACATTGCATGACTATAGGACGTATAACGCTATAATGCATCACTACATGACGTATAACGTTATATTGCATCACCATAGGACGTATTACGTTATATTGCATCACTATATGACGTATAACGTTATATTGCATCACTATAGGACGTATAACGTTATATTGCATCACCATAGGACGTATTACGTTATATTGCATCACTATATGACGTATAACGTTATATCGCATTACTGAATGACGTATAACGTTATATAGCTTCTCTTTATGACGTGTAACGTTATGAACTATTACGTTATAACGGATAACGTTAAATTGCATCACTATATGACGTATAACGTCATATTGCATGACTACAGGACGTATAACGTTATATGGCATCACTATAGGATGTAATTCGTTATGGTATATTACGTTATTACGTATAACGTTTTATTGCATCACTATATGACGTAGAATGTTATACTGCATCACTATATGACGTATAACGTCATATTGCATGACTATAGGACGTGTAACGTTATATTCCATCACTACATGACGTATAACGTTATATTGCATCAAGATAGGACGTATTACGTTATATTGCATCACTATATGACGTATAACGTTATATCGCATTACTGAATGACGTATAACGTTATATAGCTTCTCTTTATGACGTGTAACGTTATGAACTATTACGTTATAACGGATAACGTTAAATTGCATCACTATATGACGTATAACGTCATATTGCATGACTATAGGACGTATAACGTTATATTGCATTTCTAAATGACGTATAACGTTAAATTGCATCACTATAGGATGTATTACGCTATACACTATCACGTTATAACGTATAACGTTATACTGCATCACTATATGACATATAACGATATATTGCATTACTAAATGACGTATAACGTTATATAGCTTCTCTTTATGACGTGTAACGTTATGAACTATTACGTTATAACGTATAACGTTATATTGCATCACTATATGACGTATAACGTTAAATTGCATCACTATAGGATGTATTACGCTATATACTATCACGTTATAACGTATAACGTTATATTGCATCACTATATGACGTATAACGATATATTGCATTAATAATGACGTATAACGTTATATAGCTCCTCTTTATGACGTGTAACGTTATGAACTATTACGTTATAACGGATAACGTTATATTGCATCACTATATGACGTATATCGATATATTGCATTAATAATGACGTATAACGTTATATAGCTCCTCTTTATGACGTGTAACGTTATGAACTATTACGTTATAACGGATAACGTTATATTGCATCACTATATGACGTATAACGTCATATTGCATGACTATAGGACGTATAACGTTATATTGCATCACTACATAACGTATAATGTTATATTGCATCACTATATGACGTATAACGATATATTGCATTACTAAATGACGTATAACGTTATATTGCATCACTATATGACGTATAACGTCATATTGTATGACTACAGGACGAATAACGTTATATTGCATTACTAAATGACGTATAACGTTATATTGCATCATTATATGACGTATAACGTTATATACTATAACGTTATGAAGGAATATCGTTATACTGCATCACTATATGACGTATAACGTTATATTGCATCACTATATGACGTATAACGATATATTGCATTTCTAAATGACGTATAACGTTATATAGCTCCTCTTTATGACGTGTTACGTTATGAACTATTACGTTATAACGGATAACGTTATATTGCATCACTATATGACGTATAACGTCATATTGTATGACTACAGGACGAATAACGTTATATTGCATTACTAAATGACGTATAACGTTATATTGCATCATTATATGACGTATAACGTTATATACTATAACGTTATGAAGGAATATCGTTATACTGCATCACTATATGACGTATAACGTTATATTGCATCACTATATGACGTATTACGTGGTATACTATTACGTTATAACGTATAACGTTATATTGAATCACTATATGACGTATAACGTTATATTGCATCACTATATGTCGTAGAACGTTATATTGTATTACCAAATGACGTATAACGTTATATAGCTTCTCTTTATGACGTGTAATGTTATAAACTATTACGTTATAACGTATAACTTTATATTGCATCACTATATGACGTATAACGTTATACTGCATCACTATATGACGTATAATGTTATATTGCATTACCAAATGACGTATAACGTTATATTGCACCACTATTGATCGTATAACGTTATATACTATTACGCTATAACGTATAACGTTGTATTGCTTCACTATAGGACGTAAACGTTATATCGCATTACTGAATGACGTATAACGTTATATAGCTTCTCTTTATGAGCTATAACATTATGAGCTATTCCGTTATAACGTATAACGCTATATTGCACGACTATATGACGTATAACGTCACATTGCATGACTATAGGGCGTATGACGCTATATTGCTTCACTATATGACGTATAACGTTAAATTGCTTCTCTTTATGACGTGTAACGTTATGAGCTATTACGTTATAACGGATAACGTTACATTGCATCACTATATGACGTATAACGTCATATTGCATGACTACAGGACGTATAACGTTATATTGCACCACTATTGATCGTATAACGTTATATACTATTACGCTATAACGTATAACGTTGTAGTGCATCACTATAGGACGTAAAGGTTATATCGCATTACTGAATGACGTATAACGTTATATAGCTTCTCTTTATGACGTATAACGTTATGAGCTATTCCGTTATAACGTATAACGCTATATTGCATGACTATATGACGTATAACGTCATATTGCATGACTATAGGACGTATAACGCTATATTGCATCACTACATGACGTATAACGTTGAATTGCATCACTATAGGACGTATTACGCTATATACAATCACGTTATAACGTATAACGTTATATTGCATCACTATATGACGTATAACGATATATTGCATTACTAAATAACGTATAACGTTATATGGCTTCTCTTTATGACGTGTAACGTTATGAACTATTACGTTATAACGGATAACGATATATTGCATCACTACATAACGTATAATGTTATATTGCATCACTATATGACGTATAACGATATATTGCATTACTAAATGACGTATAACGTTATATTGCATCACTATATGACGTATAACGTTATATACTATAACGTTATGAAGGAATATCGTTATACTGCATCACTATATGACGTATAACGTTATATTGCATGACTATAGGACGTATAACGTTATATTGCATCACTATATAACGTATAACGTCATATTGTATGACTACAGGACGAATAACGTTATATTGCATTACTAAATGACGTATAACGTTATATTGCATCATTATATGACGTATAACGTTATGTACTATAACGTTATGAAGGAATATCGTTATACTGTATCACTATATGACGTCTAACGTTATATTGCATCACTATAGGACGTATTACGCGGTATACTATTACGTTATAACGTATAACGTTATATTGAATCACTATATGACGTATAACGTTATATTGCATCACTATATGTCGTAGAACGTTATATTGTATTACTAAATGAAGTATAACGTTATATAGCTTCTCTTTATGACGTGTAACGTTATGAACTATTACGTTATAACGTATAACGTTATATTGCATCACTATATGACGTATAACGTTATACTGCATCACTATATGACGTATAACGTCATATTGCATGACTACAGGACGTATAACGTTATATTGCATCACTATAGGATGTAATTCGTTATGATATATTACGTTATTACGTATAACGTTTTATTGCATCACTATATGACGTAGAATGTTATACTGCATCACTATATGACGTATAACGTCATATTGCATGACTATAGGACGTGTAACGTTATATTGCATCACTACATGACGTATAACGTTATATTGCATCACCATAGGACGTATTACGTTATATACTATTACGTTATAACGTATAACGTCATACTGCATCACTATAGCACGTATAACGTTATATCGCATTACTGAATGACGTATAACGTTATATAGCTTCTCTTTATGACGTATAACGTTATGAACTATTACGTTATAACGCATAACGTTATATTGCATCACTATATGACGTATAACGTCATATTGCATGACTATAGGACGTATAACGTTATATTGCATTACTAAATGACGTATAACGTTAAATTGCATCACTATAGGATGTATTACGCTATATACTATCACGTTATAACGTATAACGTTATACTGCATCACTATATGACATATAACGATATATTGCATTACTAAATGACGTATAACGTTATATAGCTTCTCTTTATGACGTGTAACGTTATGAACTATTACGTTATAACGTATAACGTTTTATTGCATCACTATATGACGTAGAATGTTATACTGCATCACTATATGACGTATAACGTCATATTGCATGACTATAGGACGTGTAACGTTATATTGCATCACTACATGACGTATAACGTTATATTGCATCACCATAGGACGTATTACGTTATATACTATTGCGTTATAACGTATAACGTCATACTGCATCACTATAGCACGTATAACGTTATATCGCATTACTGAATGACGTATAACGTTATATAGCTTCTCTTTATGACGTATAACGTTATGAACTATTACGTTATAACGCATAACGTTATATTGCATCACTATATGACGTATAACGTCATATTGCATGACTATAGGACGTATAACGTTATATTGCATTACTAAATGACGTATAACGTTAAATTGCATCACTATAGGATGTATTACGCTATATACTATCACGTTATAACGTATAACGTTATACTGCATCACTATATGACATATAACGATATATTGCATTACTAAATGACGTATAACGTTATATAGCTTCTCTTTATGACGTGTAACGTTATGAACTATTACGTTATAACGCATAACGTTATATTGCATCACTCTATGACGTATAACGTCATATTGCATGACTATAGGACGTATAACGTTATATTGCATTACTAAATGACGTATAACGTTAAATTGCATCACTATAGGATGTATTACGCTATATACTATCACGTTATAACGTATAACGTTATACTGCATCACTATATGACATATAACGATATATTGCATTACTAAATGACGTATAACGTTATATAGCTTCTCTTTATGACGTGTAACGTTATGAACTATTACGTTATAACGTATAACGTTATATTGCATCACTATAGGACGTATAACGTCATATTGCATGACTACAGGACGTATAAAGTTATATTTTATCACTATATGACGTATAACGTTATACTGCATCACTATATGTCGTAGAACGTTATATTGTATTACTAAATGACGTATAACGTTATATAGCTTCTCTTTATGACGTGTAACATTATGAACTATTACGTTATAACGTATAACGTTATATTGCATCACTATATGACGTATAACGTTAAATTGCACCACTATAGGACGTATTACGCTATATACTATCACGTTATAACGTATAACGTTATATTGCATTACTAAATGACGTATAACGTTATATTGCACCACTATTGATCGTATAACGTTATATACTATTACGCTATAACGTATAACGTTGTATTGCATCACTATAGGACGTGAACGTTATATCGCATTACTGAATGACGTATAACGTTATATAGCTTCTCCTTATGACGTATAACATTATGAGCTATTCCGTTATAACGTATAACGCTATATTGCACGACTATATGACGTATAACGTCACATTGCATGACTATATGACGTATAACGATATATTGCATTACTAAATGACGTATAAAGTTATATAGCTTCTCTTTATGACGTGTAACGTTATGAACTATTACGTTATAACGGATAACGTTACATTGCATCACTATATGACGTATAACGTCATATTGCATGACTACAGGACGTATAACGTTATATTGCATCACTATAGGATGTAATACGTTATGATATATTACGTTATTACGTATAACGTTTTATTGCATGACTATATGACGTATAACGTCATATTGCATGACTACAGGACGTATAACGTTATATTGCTTCACTACATGACGTATAACGCTATATTGCATCACTATAGGACGTATTACGTTATATACTATTACGATATAACGTATAACGTTATACTGCATCACTATAGCACGTATAACGTTATGTCGCATTACTGAATGACGTATAACGTTATATAGCTTCTCTTTATGACGTATAACGTTATGAACTATTACGTTATAACGTATAACGTTATATTGCATCACTATATGACGTATAACGTCATATTGCATGACTATAGGACCTATAACGTTATGTTGCATCACTATAGGATGTAATACGTTATGATATATTACGTTATTACGTATAACGTTTTATTGCATCACTATATGACGTAGAATGTTATACTGCATCACTATATGACGTATAACGTCATATTGCATGACTACAGGACGTATAACGTTATTTTGCTTCACTACATGACGTATAACGCTATATTGCATCACTATAGGACGTATTACGTTATATACTATTACGATATAACGTATAACGTTATACTGCATCACTATAGCACGTATAACGTTATATCGCATTACTGAATGACGTATAACGTTATATAGCTTCTCTTTATGACGTATAACGTTATGAACTATTACGTTATAACGTATAACGTAATATTGCATCACTATATGACGTATAACGTTAAGTTGCATCACTATAGGACGTATTACGCTATATACTATCACGTTATAACGTATAACGTTATATTGCATTACTAAATGACGTATAACGTTATATTGCACGACTATTGATCGTATAACGTTATATACTATTACGCTATAACGTATAACGTTGTATTGCATCACTATAGGACGTAAACGTTATATCGCATTACTGAATGACGTATAACGTTATATAGCTTCTCTTTATGACGTATAACATTATGAGCTATTCCGCTATAACGTATAACGCTATATTGCACGACTATATGACGTATAGCGTCACATTGCATGACTATAGGACGTATAACGCTATATTGCATCACTACATGACGTATAACGTTATATTGCATCACCATAGGACGTATTACGTTATATTGCATCACTATATGACGTATAACGTTATATTGCATCACTATAGGACGTATAACGTTATATTGCATCACCATAGGACGTATTACGTTATATTGCATCACTATATGACGTATAACGTTATATCGCATTACTGAATGACGTATAACGTTATATAGCTTCTCTTTATGACGTATAACGTTATGAACTATTACGTTATAACGCATAACGTTATATTGCATCACTATATGACGTATAACGTCATATTGCATGACTATAGGACGTATAACGTTATATTGCATTACTAAATGACGTATAACGTTAAATTGCATCACTATAGGATGTATTACGCTATATACTATCACGTTATAACGTATAACGTTATACTGCATCACTATATGACATATAACGATATATTGCATTACTAAATGACGTATAACGTTATATAGCTTCTCTTTATGACGTGTATCGTTATGAACTATTACGTTATAACGTATAACGTTATATTGCATCACTATATGACGTATAACGTCATATTGCATGACTACAGGACGTATAAAGTTATATTGCATCACTATATGACGTATAACGTTATATTGCATCACTATACGTCGTAGACCGTTATATTGTATTACTAAATGACGTATAACGTTATATAGCTTCTCTTTATGACGTGTAACGTTATGAACTATTACGTTATAACGTATAACGTTATATTGCATCGCTATATGACGTATAACGTTAAATTGCATCACTATAGGACGTATTACGCTATATACTATCACGTTATAACGTATAACGTTATATTGCATTACTAAATGACGTATAACGTTATATTGCACCACTATTGATCGTATAACGTTATATACTATTACGCTATAACGTATAACGTTGTAGTGCATCACTATAGGACATAAACGTTATATCGCATTACTGAATGACGTATAACGTTATATAGCTTCTCGTTATGACGTATAACGTTATGAGCTATTCCGTTATAACGTATAACGCTATATTGCATGACTATATGACGTATAACATCATATTGCATGACTATAGGACGTATAACGCTATATTGCATCACTATATGACGTATAACGTTAAATTGCATCACTATAGGACGTATTACGCTATATACTATCACGTTATAACGTATAACGTTATATTGCCTCACTATATGACGTATAACGATATATTGCATTAATAATGACGTATAACGTTATATAGCTCCTCTTTATGACGTGTAACGTTATGAACTATTACGTTATAACGGATAACGTTATATTGCATCACTATATGACGTATAACGTCATATTGCATGACTATAGGACGTATAACGTTATATTGCATCACTACATAACGTATAATGTTAGATTGCATCACTATATGACGTATAACGATATATTGCATTACTAAATGACGTATAACGTTATATTGCATCACTATATGACGTATAACGTCATATTGTATGACTACAGGACGAATAACGTTATATTGCATTACTAAATAACGTATAACGTTATATTGCATCATTATATGACGTATAACGTTATATACTATAACGTTATGAAGGAATATCGTTATACTGCATCACTATATGACGTATAACGTTATATTGCATCACTATATGACGTATAACGATATATTGCATTTCTAAATGACGTATAACGTTATATAGCTCCTCTTTATGACGTGTAACGTTATGAACTATTACGTTATAACGGATAACGTTATATTGCATCACTATATGACGTATAACGTCATATTGCATGACTATAGGACGTATAACGTTATACTGCATCACTATATGACGTATAACGTTATATTGCATCACTATATGACGTATTACGTGGTATAGTATTACGTTATAACGTATAACGTTATATTGAATCACTATATGACGTATAACGTTATATTGCATCACTATATGTCGTAGAACGTTATATTGTATTACCAAATGACGTATAACGTTATATAGCTTCTCTTTATGACGTGTAATGTTATAAACTATTACGTTATAACGTATAACTTTATATTGCATCACTATATGACGTATAACGTTATACTGCATCACTATATGACGTATAATGTTATATTGCATTACTAAATGACGTATAACGTTATATTGCACCACTATTGATCGTATAACGTTATATACTATTACGCTATAACGTATAACGTTGTATTGCTTCACTATAGGACGTAAACGTTATATCGCATTACTGAATGACGTATAACGTTATATAGCTTCTCTTTATGAGCTATAACATTATGAGCTATTCCGTTATAACGTATAACGCTATATTGCACGACTATATGACGTATAACGTCACATTGCATGACTATAGGACGTATGACGCTATATTGCTTCACTATATGACGTATAACGTTGAATTGCATCACTATAGGACGTATTACGCTATATACAATCACGTTATAACGTATAACGTTATATTGCATCACTATATGACGTATAACGATATATTGCATTACTAAATAACGTATAACGTTATATGGCTTCTCTTCATGACGTGTAACGTTATGAACTATTACGTTATAACGGATAACGTTATATTGCATCACTACATAACGTAGAATGTTATATTGCATCACTATATGACGTATAACGATATATTGCATTACTAAATGACGTATAACGTTATATTGCATCACTATATGACGTATTACGTTATATACTATAACGTTATGAAGGAATATCGTTATACTGCATCACTATATGACGTATAACGTTATATTGCATGACTATAGGACGTATAACGTTATATTGCATCACTATATGACGTATAACGTCATATTGTATGACTACAGGACGCATAACGTTATATTGCATTACTAAATGACGTATAACGTTATATTGCATCATTATATGACGTATAACGTTATGTACTATAACGTTATGAAGGAATATCGTTATACTGTATCACTATATGACGTCTAACGTTATATTGCATCACTATAGGACGTATTACGTGGTATACTATTACGTTATAACGTATAACGTTATATTGAATCACTATATGACGTATAACGTTATATTGCATCACTATATGTCGTAGAACGTTATATTGTATTACTAAATGACGTATAACGTTATATAGCTTCTCTTTATGACGTGTAACGTTATGAACTATTACGTTATAACGTATAACGTTATATTGCATCACTATATGACGTATAACGTTATACTGCATCACTATATGACGTATAACGTTAAATTGCATCACTATAGGACGTATTACGCTATATACTATCACGTTATAACGTATAACGTTATATTGCATTACAAAATGACGTATAACGTTATATTGCACCACTATTGATCGTATAACGTTATATACTATTACGCTATAACGTATAACGTTGTAGTGCATCACTATAGGACGTAAAGGTTATATCGCATTACTGAATGACGTATAACGTTATATAGCTTCTCTTTATGGCGTATAACGTTATGAACTATTCCGTTATAACGTATAACGCTATATTGCATGACTATATGACGTATAACGTCATATTGCATGACTATAGGACGTATAACGCTATATTGCATCACTATATGACGTATAACGTTAAATTGCATCACTATTGGACGTATTACGCTATATACTACCACGTTATAACGTATAACGTTATATTGCATCACTATATGACGTATAACGATATATTGCATTACTAAATGACGTATAACGTTATATTGCATCACTATATGACGTATAACGATATATTGCATTACTAAATGACGTATAACGTTATATTGCATCACTATATGACGTATAACGTTATATACTATAACGTTATGAAGGAATATCGTTATACTGCATCACTATATGACGTATAACGTTATATTGCATGACTATAGGACGTATAACGTTATATTGCATCACTATATGACGTATAACGTCATATTGTATGACTACTGGACGTATAACGTTATATTGCATTACTAAATGACGTATAACGTTATATTGCATCATTATATGACGTATAACGTTATGTACTATAACGTTATGAAGGAATATCGTTATACTGCATCACTATATGACGTATAACGTTATATTGCATCACTATAGGACGTATTACGTGGTATACTATTACGTTATAACGTATAACGTTATATTGAATCACTATATGACGTATAACATTATATTGCATCACTATATGTCGTAGAACGTTATATTGTATTACTAAATGACGTATAACGTTATATAGCTTCTCTTTATGACGTGTAACGTTATGAACTATTACGTTATAACGTATAACGTTATATTGCATCACTATATGACGTATAACGTTATACTGCATCACTATATGACGTATAATGTTATATTGCATTACTAAATGACGTATAACGTTATATTGCACCACTATTGATCGTATAACGTTATATACTATCACGTTATAACGTATAACGTTATATTGCATCACTATATGACGTATAACGATATGTTGCATTACTAAATGACGTATAACGTTATATAGCTTCTCTTTATGGCGTGTAACGTTATGAACTATTACGTTATAACGTATAACGTTATATTGCATCACTATATGACGTATAACGTTAAATTGCATCACTATAGGACGTATTACGATATATACCATCACGTTATAACGTATAACGTTATATTGCATTACTAAATGACGTATAACGTTATATTGCACCACTATTGATCGTATAACGTTATATACTATTACGCTATTACGTATAACTTTGTATTGCATCACTATAGGACGTAAACGTTATATCGCATTACTGAATGACGTATAACGTTATATAGCTTCTCTTTATGACGTATAACATTATGAGCTATTCCGTTATAACGTATAACGCTATATTGCACGACTATATGACGTATAACGTCACATTGCATGACCATAGGACGTATAACGCTATTTTGCATCACTATATGACGTATAACGTTAAATAGCATCACTATAGGACGTATTACGCTATATACTATCACGTTATAACGTATAACGTTATATTGCACCACTATATGACGTATAACGATATATTGCATTACTAAATGACGTATAACGTTATATAGCTTCTCTTTATGACGTGTAACGTTATGAACTATTACGTTATAACGGATAACGTTATATTGCATCACTATATGACGTATAACGTCATATTGCATGACTACAGGACGTATAACGTTATATTGCATCACTATAGGATGTAATACGTTATGATATATTACGTTATTACGTATAACGTTTTATTGCATGACTATATGACGTATAACGTCATATTGCATGACTATAGGACGTATAACGTTATATTGCTTCACTACATGACGTATAACGCTGTATTGCATCACTATAGGACGTATTACGTTATATACTATTACGATGTAACGTATAACGTTATACTGCATCACAGTAGCACGTATAACGTTATATCGCATTACTGAATGACGTATAACGTTATATAGCTTCTCTTTATGACGTATAACGTTATGAACTATTACGTTATAACGCATAACGTTATATTGCATCACTATATGACGTATAACGTCATATTGCATGACTATAGGACGTATAACGTTATATTGCATTACCAAATGACGTATAACGTTATATTGCACCACTATTGATCGTATAACGTTATATACTATTACGCTATAACGTATAACGTTGTAGTGCATCACTATAGGACGTAAAGTTTATATCGCATTACTGAATGACGTATAACGTTATATAGCTTCTCTTTATGACGTATAACGTTATGAGCTATTCCGTTATAACTTATAACGCTATATTGCATGACTATATGACGTATAACGTCATATTGCATGACTATAGGACGTATAACGTTATATTGCATCACTACATAACGTATAATGTTATATTGCATCACCATATGACGTATAACGATATATTGCATTACTAAATGACGTATAACGTTATATTGCATCATTATATGACGTATAACGTTATATACTATAACGTTATGAAGGAATATCGTTATACTGCATCACTATATGACGTATAACGTTATATTGCATGACTATAGGACGTATAACGTTATATTGCATCACTATATGACGTATAACGTCATATTGTACGACTACAGGACGAATAACGTTATATTGCATTACTAAATGACGTATAACGTTATATTGCATCATTATATGACGTATAACGTTATATACTATAACGTTATGAAGGAATATCGTTATACTGCATCACTATATGAGGTGTAACGTTATATTGCATGACTATAGGACGTATTACGTGTTATACTATTACGTTATAACGTATAACGTTATATTGAATCACTATATGACGTATAACGTTATATTGCATCACTATATGTCGTAGAACGTTATATTGTATTACTAAATGACGTATAACGTTATATAGCTTCTCTTTATGACGTGTAACGTTATGAACTATTACGTTATAACGGATAACGTTATATTGCATGACTATATGACGTATAACGTCATATTGCATGACTACAGGACGTATAACGTTATATTGCATCACTATAGGATGTAATACGTTATGATATATTACGTTATTACCTATAACGTTATATTGCATCACTACATAACGTATAATGTTATATTGCATCACTATATGACGTATAACGATATATACTATAACGTTATGAAGTAATATCGTTATACTGCATCACTATATGACGTATAACGTTATATTGCATGACTATAGGACGTATAACGTTATATTGCGTCACTATATGACGTATAACGTCATATTGTATGACTACAGGACGAATAACGTTGTATACTATTACGTTATAACGTATAACGTTATACTGCATCACTATATGACATATAACGATATATTGCATTACTAAATGACGTATAACGTTATATAGCTTCTCTTTATGACGTGTAACGTTATGAACTATTACGTTATAACGTATAACGCTATATTGCATGACTATATGACGTATAACGTCATATTGCATGACTATAGGACGTATAACGTTATATTGCATCACTATATGACGCATAACGTTATATTGCACCACTATAGGACGTATTACGTTATATACTATCACGTTACAACGTATAACGTTATATTGCATCACTATATGACGTATAACGATATATTGCATTACTAAATGACGTATAACTTTATATTGCATCACTATATGCCGTATAACGTTATATACTATAACGTTATGAAGTAATATCGTTATACTGCATCACTATATGACGTATAACGTTATATTGCATGACTATAGGACGTATAACGTTATATTGCGTCACTATATGACGTATAACGTCATATTGTATGACTACAGGACGAATAACGTTGTATACTATTACGTTAGAACGTATAACGTTATATTGCATCACTATATGACGTATAACGTTATATTGCATCACTATAAGTCGTATAACGTTATACTGCATCACTATATTACGTATAACGTTATATTGCATTACTAAATGACGTATAACGTTATATTGCACCATTATTGATCGTATAACGTTATATACTATTACGCTATAACGTATAACGTTGTATTGCATCACTATAGGACGTAAACGTTACATCGCATTACTGAATGACGTATAACGTTATATAGCTCCTCTTTATGACGTATAACGTTATGAACTATTCCGTTATAACTTATAACGCTATATTGCATGACTATATGACGTATAACGTCATATTGCATGACTATAGGACGTATAACGTCATATTGCATGACTATAGGACGTATAACGTTATATTGCATCACTATATGACGTATAACGTTATATTGCACCACTATAGGACGTATTACGTTATATACTATCACGTTATAACGTATAACGTTATATTGCATCACTATATGACGTATAACGATATATTGCATTACTAAATGACGTATAACGTTATATAGCTTCTCTTTATGACGTGTAACGTTATGAACTATTACGTTATAACGTATAACGTTATATTGCATCACTATATGACCTATAACGTCATATTGCATGACTATAGGACGTATAACGTCATATTGCATGACTACAGGACGTATAACGTTATATTGCATCACCATATGACGTATAACGATATATTGCATTACTAAATGACGTATAACGTTGTATTGCATCACTATATGCCGTATAACGTTATATACTATAACGTTATGAAGGAATATCGTTATACTGCATCACTATATGACGTATAACGTCATATTGTATGACTACAGGACGAATAACGTTGTATACTATTACGTTAGAACGTATAACGTTATATTGCATCACTATATGACGTATAACGTTACATTGCATCACTATATGTCGTAGAACGTTATATTGTATTACTAAATGACGTATAACGTTATATAGCTTCACTTTATGACGTGTAACGTTATGAACTATTACGTTATAGCGTATAACGTTATATTGCATCACTATATGACGTATAACGTTATACTGCATCACTATATGACGTATAACGTTATACTGCATCACTATATGACGTATAATGTTATATTGCATTACTAAATGACGTATAACGTTATATTGCACCACTATTGATCGTATAACGTTATATACTATTACGCTATAACGTATAACGTTATACTGCATCACAGTAGCACGTATAACGTTATATCGCATTACTGAATGACGTATAACGTTATATAGCTTCTCTTTATGACGTATAACGTTATGAACTATTACGTTATAACGCATAACGTTATATTGCATCACTATATGACGTATAACGTCATATTGCATGACTATAGGACGTATAACGTTATATTGCATCACTACATGACGTATAACGTTATATTGCATCACTATAGGACGTATTACGTTATATTGCATCACTATATGACGTATAACGATATATTGCATTACTAAATGACGTATAACGTTATATAGCTTCTCTTTATGACGTGTAACGTTATGAACTATTACGTTATAACGGATAACGTTAAATTGCATCACTATATGACGTATAACGTCAGATTGCATGACTACAGGACGTATAACGTTATATTGCATCACTAGAAGATGTAATACGTTATGATATATTACGTTATTACGTATAACGTTTTATTGCATCACTATATGACGTAGAATGTTATACTGCATCACTATATGACGTATAACGTCATATTGCATGACTATAGGACGTATAACGTTATATTGCTTCACTACATGACGTATAACGCTATATTGCATCACTATAGGACGTATTACGTTATATACTATTACGTTATAACGTATAACGTTATACTGCATCACTATAGCACGTATAACGTTATATCGCATTACTGAATGACGTATAACGTTATATAGCTTCTCTTTATGACGTATAACGTTATGAACTATTACGTTATAACGTATAACGTTATATTGCATCACTATATGACGTATAACGTCATATTGCATGACTATAGGACATATAACGTTATATTGCATCACTACATGACGTATAACGTTATATTGCATCACTATAGGACGTATTACATTATATACTATTACGTTATAACGTATAACGTTATACTGCATCACTATATGACATATAACGATATATTGCATTACTAAATGACGTATAACGTTATATAGCTTCTCTTTATGACGTGTAACGTTATGAACTATTACGTTATAACGTATAACGTTATATTGCATCACTATATGACGTATAACGTTAAATTGCATCACTATAGGACGTATTACGCTATATACTATCACGTTATAACGTATAACGTTATATTGCATTACCAAATGACGTATAACGTTATATTGCACCACTATTGATCGTATAACGTTATATACTATTACGCTATAACGTATAACGTTGTAGTGCATCACTATAGGACGTAAAGTTTATATCGCATTACTGAATGACGTATAACGTTATATAGCTTCTCTTTATGACGTATAACGTTATGAGCTATTCCGTTATAACTTATAACGCTATATTGCATGACTATATGACGTATAACGTCATATTGCATGACTATAGGACGTATAACGTTATATTGCATCACTACATAACGTATAATGTTATATTGCATCACTATATGACGTATAACGATATATTGCATTACTAAATGACGTATAACGTTATATTGCATCATTATATGACGTATAACGTTATATACTATAACGTTATGAAGGAATATCGTTATACTGCATCACTATATGACGTATAACGTTATATTGCATGACTATAGGACGTATAACGTTATATTGCATCACTATATGACGTATAACGACATATTGTACGACTACAGGACGAATAACGTTATATTGCATTACTAAATGACGTATAACGTTATATTGCATCATTATATGACGTATAACGTTATATACTATAACGTTATGAAGGAATATCGTTATACTGCATCACTATATGAGGTGTAACGTTATATTGCATCACTATATGTCGTAGAACGTTATATTGTATTACTAAATGACGTATAACGTTATATAGCTTCTCTTTATGACGTGTAACGTTATGAACTATTACGTTATAACGGATAACGTTATATTGCATGACTATATGACGTATAACGTCATATTGCATGACTACAGGACGTATAACGTTATATTGCATCACTATAGGATGTAATACGTTATGATATATTACGTTATTACCTATAACGTTATATTGCATCACTACATAACGTATAATGTTATATTGCATCACTATATGACGTATAACGATATATTGCATTATTAATGACGTATAACGTTATATTGCATCACTATATGACGTATAACGTTATATACTATAACGTTATGAAGGAATATCGTTATACTGCATCACTATATGACGTATAACGATATGTTGCATTACTAAATGACGTATAACGTTATATAGCTTCTCTTTATGACGTGTAACGTTATGAACTATTACGTTATAACGGATAACGTTATATTGCATGACTATAGGACGTATAACGTTATATTGCATCACTATATGACGTATAACGTCATATTGTATGACTACAGGACGAATAACGTTATATTGCATGACTATATGACGTATAACGTTATACTGCATCACTATTATACGTATAACGTTATATTGCATTACTAAATGACGTATAACGTTATATTGCACCACTATTGATCGTATAACGTTATATACTATTACGCTATAACGTATAACGTTGTATTGCATCACTATAGGACGTAAACGTTACATCGCATTACTGAATGACGTATAACGTTATATAGCTTCTCTTTATGACGTATAACGTTATGAACTATTCCGTTATAACTTATAACGCTATATTGCATGACTATATGACGTATAACGTCATATTGCATGACTATAGGACGTATAACGTTATATTGCATCACTATATGACGCATAACGTTATATTGCACCACTATAGGACGTATTACGTTATATACTATCACGTTACAACGTATAACGTTATATTGCATCACTATATGACGTATAACGATATATTGCATTACTAAATGACGTATAACTTTATATTGCATCACTATATGCCGTATAACGTTATATACTATAACGTTATGAAGGAATATCGTTATACTGCATCACTATATGACGTATAACGTTATATTGCATGACTATAGGACGTATAACGTTATATTGCGTCACTATATGACGTATAACGTCATATTGTATGACTACAGGACGAATAACGTTGTATACTATTACGTTAGAACGTATAACGTTATAATGCATCACTATATGACGTATAACGTTATATTGCATCACTATAAGTCGTATAACGTTATACTGCATCACTATATTACGTATAACGTTATATTGCATTACTAAATGACGTATAACGTTATATTGCACCATTATTGATCGTATAACGTTATATACTATTACGCTATAACGTATAACGTTGTATTGCATCACTATAGGACGTAAACGTTACATCGCATTACTGAATGACGTATAACGTTATATAGCTCCTCTTTATGACGTATAACGTTATGAACTATTCCGTTATAACTTATAACGCTATATTGCATGACTATATGACGTATAACGTCATATTGCATGACTATAGGACGTATAACGTCATATTGCATGACTATAGGACGTATAACGTTATATTGCATCACTATATGACGTATAACGTTATATTGCACCACTATAGGACGTATTACGTTATATACTATCACGTTATAACGTATAACGTTATATTGCATCACTATATGACGTATAACGATATATTGCATTACTAAATGACGTATAACGTTATATAGCTTCTCTTTATGACGTGTAACGTTATGAACTATTACGTTATAACGTATAACGTTATATTGCATCACTATATGACCTATAACGTCATATTGCATGACTATAGGACGTATAACGTCATATTGCATGACTACAGGACGTATAACGTTATATTGCATCACCATATGACGTATAACGATATATTGCATTACTAAATGACGTATAACGTTGTATTGCATCACTATATGCCGTATAACGTTATATACTATAACGTTATGAAGGAATATCGTTATACTGCATCACTATATGACGTATAACGTCATATTGTATGACTACAGGACGAATAACGTTGTATACTATTACGTTAGAACGTATAACGTTATATTGCATCACTATATGACGTATAACGTTACATTGCATCACTATATGTCGTAGAACGTTATATTGTATTACTAAATGACGTATAATGTTATATAGCTTCTCTTTATGACGTGTAACGTTATGAACTATTACGTTATAGCGTATAACGTTATATTGCATCACTATATGACGTATAACGTTATACTGCATCACTATATGACGTATAACGTTATACTGCATCACTATATGACGTATAATGTTATATTGCATTACTAAATGACGTATAACGTTATATTGCACCACTATTGATCGTATAACGTTATATACTATTACGCTATAACGTATAACGTTGTATTGCATCACTATAGGACGTAAACGTTACACCGCATTACTGAATGACGTATAACGTTATATAGCTTCTCTTTATGACGTATAACGTTATGAACTATTCCGTTATAACTTATAACGCTATATTGCATGACTATATGACGTATAACGTCATATTGCATGACTATAGGACGTATAACGTTATATTGCATCACTATATGATGTATAACGTTATATTGCAGAACTATAGGACGTATTACGTTATATACTATCACGTTATAACGTATAACGTTATATTGCATCACTATATGACGTATAACGATATATTGCATTACTAAATGACGTATAACGTTATATAGCTTCTCTTTATGACGTGTAACGTCATGAACTATTACGTTATAACGTATAACGTTATATTGCATCACTATATGACGTATAACGTCATATTGCATGACTATAGGACGTATAACGTCATATTGCATGACTACAGGACGTATAACGTTATATTGCATCACTATAGGACGTATTACGTTATATACTATTACGTTATAACGTATAACGTTATACTGCATCACTATAGCACGTATAACGGTATATCGGATTACTGAATGACGTATAACGTTACATAGCTTCTCTTTATGACGTATAACGTTATGAACTATTACGTTATAACGTATAACGCTATATTGCATCACTATATGACGTATAACGTCATATTGCATGACTATAGGACGTATAACGTTATATTGCATCACTACATAACGTATAACGTTATATTGCATCACTATATGACGTATAACGATATATTGCATTACTAAATGACGTATAACGTTAAATTGCATTACTATAGGACGTAAACGTTATATCGCATTACTGAATGACGTATAACGTTATATAGCTTCTCTTTATGACGTATAACGTTATGAACTATTCCGTTATAACGGATAACGTTATATTGCATCACTATATGACGTATAACGTCATATTGTATGACTACAGGACGAATAACGTCGTATACTATTACGTTAGAACGTATAACGTTATATTGCATCACTATATGACGTATAACGTCATATTGCATGACTATAGGACGTATAACGCTATAATGCATCACTATATGACGTATAACGCTATATTGCATTACTATAGGACGTAAACGTTATATCGCATTACTGAATGACGTATAACGTTACATAGCTTCCCTTTATGACGTATAACGTTATGAACTATTACGTTATAACGTATAACGCTATATTGCATCACTATATGACGTATAACGTCATATTGCATGACTATAGGACGTATAACGTTATATTGCATCACTACATAACGTATAACGTTATATTGCATCACTATATGACGTATAACGATATATTGCATTACTAAATGACGTATAACGTTAAATTGCATTACTATAGGACGTAAACGTTATATCGCATTACTGAATGACGTATAACGTTATATAGCTTCTCTTTATGACGTATAACGTTATGAACTATTCCGTTATAACGGATAACGTCATATTGCATGACTTTAGGACGTATAACGTCATATTGCATGACTATAGGACGTATAACGTTATATTGCTTCACTACATGACGTATAACGCTATATTGCATCACTACAGGACGTATAACGTTATATTGCATCACTATAGGATGTAATACGTTATGATATATTCCGTTATAACGTATAACGCTATATTGCATGACTATATGACGTATAACGATATATTGCATTACTAAATGACGTATAACGTTATATGGCTTCTCTTTATGACGTGTAACGTTATGAACTATTACGTTATAACGTATAACGTTATATTGAATCACCATATGACGTATAACGTTATATTGCATCACTATTGATCGTATGACGTTATATACTATTACGCTATAACGTATAACGTTGTATTGCATCACTATAGGACGTAAACGTTATATCGCATTACTGAATGACGTATAACGTTATATAGCTTCTCTTTATGACGTATAACGTTATGAACTATTCCGTTATAACGTATAACGTTATATTGCATCACTATATGACGTATAACGTCATATTGCATGACTATAGTACGTATAACGCTATATTGCATCACTATATGACGTATAACGTTATATTGCATCACTATATGACGTATAACGATATATTGCATTACTAAATGACGTATAACGTTATATAGCTTCTCTTTATGACGTGTAACGTTATGAACTATTACGTTATAACGTATAACGTCATATTGCATCACTATATGACGTATAACGTCATATTGCATGACTATAGGACTTATAACGTCATATTGCATGACTACAGGACGTATAACGTTATATTGCATCACTATAGGACGTATTACGTTATATACTATTACGTTATAACGTATAACGTTATACTGCATCACTATAGCACGTATAACGTTATATCGCATTACTGAATGACGTATAACTTTATATAGCTTCTCTTTATGACGTATAACGTTATGAACTATTACGTTATAACGTATAACGCTATATTGCATCACTATATGACGTATAACGTCATATTGCATGACTATAGGACGTATAACGTTATATTGCATCACTACATAACGTATAACGTTATATTGCATCACTATATGACGTATAACGATATATTGCATTACTAAATGACGTATAACGTTATATTGCATCAGTACATGCCGTATAACGTTATATACTATAACGTTATGAAGGAATATCGTTATACTGCATCACTATATGACGTATAACTTTATATTGCATGACTATAGGACGTATAACGTTATATTGCATCACTATATGACGTATAACGTCATATTGTATGACTACAGGACGAATAACGTTGTATACTATTACGTTAGAACGTATAACGTTATATTGCATCACTATATGACGTATAACGTTATATTGCATCACTATATGTCGTAGAACGTTATATTGTATTACTAAATGACGTATAACGTTATATAGCTTCTCTTTATGACGTGTAACGTTATGAACTATTACGTTATAGCGTATAACGTTATATTGCATCACTATATGACGTATAACGTTATACTGCATCACTATATGACGTATAATGTTATATTGCATTACTAAATGACGTATAACGTTATATTGCACCACTATTGATCGTATAACGTTATATACTATTACGCTATAACGTATAACGTTGTATTGCATCACTATAGGACGTAAACGTTATATCGCATTACTGAATGACGTATAACGTTATATAGCTTCTCTTTATGACGTATAACGTTATGAACTATTCCGTTATAACGTATAACGCTATATTGCATGACTATATGACGTATAACGTCATATTGCATGACTATAGGACGTATAACGCTATATTGCATCACTATATGACGTATAACGCTATATTGCATTACTATAGGACGTAAACGTTATATCGCATTACTAAATGACGTATAACGTTATATAGCTTCTCTTTATGACGTATAACGTTATGAACTATTCCGTTATAACGGATAACGTTATATTGCATCACTATATGACGTATAACGTCATATTGCATGACTACAGGACGTATAACGTTATATTGCATCACTATAGGATGTAATACGTTATGATATATTACGTTATTACGTATAACGTTTTATTGCATGACTATATGACGTATAACGTCATATTGCATGACTATAGGACGTATAACGTTATATTGCTTCACTACATGACGTATAACGCTATATTGCATCACTACAGGACGTATTACGCTATATACTATCACGCTATAACGGATAACGTTATATTGCATGACTATATGACGTAATACGTCATATTGCATGACTATAGGATGTATAACGCTATATTGCATCACTATATGACGTATAACGTTATATTGCATCACTATAGGACGTATTACGCTATATACTATCACGCTATAACGTATAACGTTATATTGCATCACTATATGACGTATAACGATATATTGCATTACTAAATGACGTATAACGTTATATAGCTTCTCTTTATGACGTGTACGTTATGAACTATTACGTTATAACGTATAACGTTATATTGCATCACTATATGACGTATAACGTCATATTGCATGACTATAGTACGTATAACGCTATATTGCATCACTATATGACGTATAACGTTATATTGCATCACTATAGCACGTATAACGTTATATCGCATTACTGAATGACGTATAACGTTATATAGCTTCTCTTTATGACGTATAACGTTATGAACTATTCCGTTATAACGTATAACGCTATATTGCATGACTATATGACGTATAACGCTATATTGCATGACTATATGACGTATAACGTCATATTGCATGACTATAGGACGTATAACGCTATATTGCATCACTATATGACGTATAACGCTATATTGCATTACTATAGGACGTAAACGTTATATCGCATTACTAAATGACGTATAACGTTATATAGCTTCTCTTTATGACGTATAACGTTATGAACTATTCCGTTATAACGGATAACGTTATATTGCATCACTATATGACGTATAACGTCATATTGCATGACTACAGGACGTATAACGTTATATTGCATCACTATAGGATGTAATACGTTATGATATATTACGTTATTACGTATAACGTTTTATTGCATGACTATATGACGTATAACGTCATATTGCATGACTATAGGACGTATAACGTTATATTGCTTCACTACATGACGTATAACGCTATATTGCATCACTACAGGACGTATTACGCTATATACTATCACGCTATAACGGATAACGTTATATTGCATGACTATATGACGTAATACGTCATATTGCATGACTATAGGATGTATAACGCTATATTGCATCACTATATGACGTATAACGTTACATTGCATCACTATAGGACGTATTACGCTATATACTATCACGCTATAACGTATAACGTTATATTGCATCACTATATGACGTATAACGATATGTTGCATTACTAAATGACGTATAACGTTATATAGCTTCTCTTTATGACGTGTAACGTTATGAACTATTACGTTATAACGTATAACGTTATATTGCATCACTATATGACGTATAACGTCATATTGCATGACTATAGTACGTATAACGCTATATTGCATCACTATATGACGTATAACGTTATATTGCATCACTATATGACGTATAACGATATATTGCATTACTAAATGACGTATAACGTTATATAGCTTCTCTTTATGACGTGTAACGTTATGAACTATTACGTTATAACGTATAACGTCATATTGCATCACTATATGACGTATAACGTCATATTGCATGACTATAGGACTTATAACGTCATATTGCATGACTACAGGACGTATAACGTTATATTGCATCACTATAGGACGTATTACGTTATATACTATTACGTTATAACGTATAACGTTATACTGCATCACTATAGCACGTATAACGTTATATCGCATTACTGAATGACGTATAACTTTATATAGCTTCTCTTTATGACGTATAACGTTATGAACTATTACGTTATAACGTGTAACGCTATATTGCATCACTATATGACGTATAACGTCATATTGCATGACTATAGGACGTATAACGTTATATTGCATCACTACATAACGTATAACGTTATATTGCATCACTATATGACGTATAACGATATATTGCATTACTAAATGACGTATAACGTTATATTGCATCAGTACATGCCGTATAACGTTATATACTATAACGTTATGAAGGAATATCGTTATACTGCATCACTATATGACGTATAACTTTATATTGCATGACTATAGGACGTATAACGTTATATTGCATCACTATATGACGTATAACGTCATATTGTATGACTACAGGACGAATAACGTTGTATACTATTACGTTAGAACGTATAACGTTATATTGCATCACTAAATGACGTATAACGTTATATTGCATCACTATATGTCGTAGAACGTTATATTGTATTACTAAATGACGTATAACGTTATATAGCTTCTCTTTATGACGTGTAACGTTATGAACTATTACGTTATAGCGTATAACGTTATATTGCATCACTATATGACGTATAACGTTATACTGCATCACTATATGACGTATAATGTTATATTGCATTACTAAATGACGTATAACGTTATATTGCACCACTATTGATCGTATAACGTTATATACTATTACGCTATAACGTATAACGTTGTATTGCATCACTATAGGACGTAAACGTTATATCGCATTACTGAATGACGTATAACGTTATATAGCTTCTCTTTATGACGTATAACGTTATGAACTATTCCGTTATAACGTATAACGCTATATTGCATGACTATATGACGTATAACGTCATATTGCATGACTATAGGGCGTATAACGCTATATTGCATCACTATATGACGTATAACGCTATATTGCATTACTATAGGACGTAAACGTTATATCGCATTACTAAATGACGTATAACGTTATATAGCTTCTCTTTATGACGTATAACGTTATGAACTATTCCGTTATAACGGATAACGTTATATTGCATCACTATATGACGTATAACGTCATATTGCATGACTACAGGACGTATAACGTTATATTGCATCACTATAGGATGTAATACGTTATGATATATTACGTTATTACGTATAACGTTTTATTGCATGACTATATGACGTATAACGTCATATTGCATGACTATAGGACGTATAACGTTATATTGCTTCACTACATGACGTATAACGCTATATTGCATCACTACAGGACGTATTACGCTATATACTATCACGCTATAACGGATAACGTTATATTGCATGACTATATGACGTAATACGTCATATTGCATGACTATAGGATGTATAACGCTATATTGCATCACTATATGACGTATAACGTTATATTGCATCACTATAGGACGTATTACGCTATATACTATCACGCTATAACGTATAACGTTATATTGCATCACTATATGACGTATAACGATATATTGCATTACTAAATGACGTATAACGTTATATAGCTTCTCTTTATGACGTGTACGTTATGAACTATTACGTTATAACGTATAACGTTATATTGCATCACTATATGACGTATAACGTCATATTGCATGACTATAGTACGTATAACGCTATATTGCATCACTATATGACGTATAACGTTATATTGCATCACTATATGACGTATAACGTCATATTGCATGACTGCAGGACGTATAACGTTATATTGCTTCACTACATGACGTATAACGCTATATTGCATCACTATAGGACGTATTATGTTATATACTATTACGTTATAACGTATAACGTTATACTGCATCACTATAGCACGTATAACGTTATATCGCATTACTGAATGACGTATAACGTTATATAGCTTCTCTTTATGACGTATAACGTTATGAACTATTACGTTATAACGTATAACGTTGTATTGCATCACTATAGGACGTAAACGTTATATCGCATTACTGAATGACGTATAACGTTATATCGCTTCTCTTTATGACGTTTAACGTTATGAACTATTCCGTTATAACGTATAACGCTATATTGCATGACTATATGACGTATAACGTCATATTGCTTCACTACATGACGTATAACGCTATAATGCATCACTATAGGACGTATTACGTTATATACTATTACGTTATAACGTATAACGTTATACTGCATCACTATAGCACGTATAACGTTATATCGCATTACTGAATGACGTATAACGTTATATAGCTTCTCTTTATGACGTATAACGTTATGAACTATTCCGTTATAACGTATAACGCTATATTGCATGACTATATGACATATAACGCTATATTGCATGACTATATGACGTATAACGTCATATTGCATGACTATAGGACGTATAACGCTATATTGCATCACTATATGACGTATAACGCTATATTGCATTACTATAGGACGTAAACGTTATATCGCATTACTAAATGACGTATAACGTTATATAGCTTCTCTTTATGACGTATAACGTTATGAACTATTCCGTTATAACGGATAACGTTATATTGCATCACTATATGACGTATAACGTCATATTGCATGACTACAGGACGTATAACGTTATATTGCATCACTATAGGATGTAATACGTTATGATATATTACGTTATTACGTATAACGTTTTATTGCATGACTATATGACGTATAACGTCATATTGCATGACTATAGGACGTATAACGTTATATTGCTTCACTACATGACGTATAACGCTATATTGCATCACTACAGGACGTATTACGCTATATACTATCACGCTATAACGGATAACGTTATATTGCATGACTATATGACGTAATACGTCATATTGCATGACTATAGGATGTATAACGCTATATTGCATCACTATATGACGTATAACGTTATATTGCATCACTATAGGACGTATTACGCTATATACTATCACGCTATAACGTATAACGTTATATTGCATCACTATATGACGTATAACGATATATTGCATTACTAAATGACGTATAACGTTATATAGCTTCTCTTTATGACGTGTACGTTATGAACTATTACGTTATAACGTATAACGTTATATTGCATCACTATATGACGTATAACGTCATATTGCATGACTGCAGGACGTATAACGTTATATTGCTTCACTACATGACGTATAACGCTATATTGCATCACTATAGGACGTATTATGTTATATACTATTACGTTATAACGTATAACGTTATACTGCATCACTATAGCACGTATAACGTTATATCGCATTACTGAATGACGTATAACGTTATATAGCTTCTCTTTATGACGTATAACGTTATGAACTATTACGTTATAACGTATAACGTTGTATTGCATCACTATAGGACGTAAACGTTATATCGCATTACTGAATGACGTATAACGTTATATAGCTTCTCTTTATGACGTTTAACGTTATGAACTATTCCGTTATAACGTATAACGCTCTATTGCATGACTATATGACGTATAACGTCATATTGCATGACTATAGGACGTATAACGCTATATTGCTTCACTACATGACGTATAACGCTATATTGCATCACTATATGACGTATAACGTTATATTGCATCACTATATGTCGTAGAACGTTATATTGTATTACTAAATGACGTATAACGTTATATAGCTTCTCTTTATGACGTGTAACGTTATGAACTATTACGTTATAGCGTATAACGTTATATTGTATTACTAAATGACGTATAACGTTATATAGCTTCTCTTTATGACGTATAACGTTATGAACTATTCCGTTATAACGTATAACGGTATATTGCATCACTATATGACGTATAACGTCATATTGCATGACTACAGGACGTATAACGTTATATTGCATCACTATAGGATGTAATACGTTATGATATATTACGTTATTACGTATAACGTTTTATTGCATGACTATAGGACGTATAACGTCATATTGCATGACTATAGGACGTATAACGTTATATTGCTTCACTACATGACGTATAACGCTATATTGCATCACTACAGGACGTATAACGTTATATTGCATCACTATAGGATGTAATACGTTATGATATATTCCGTTATTACGTATAACGTTTTATTGCATGACTATATGACGTATAACGTCATATTGCATGACTATAGGACGTATAACGTTATATTGCTTCACTACATGACGTATAACGCTATATTGCATCACTACAGGACGTATAACGTTATACTGCATCACTATAGGATGTAATACGTTATGATATATTCCGTTATAACGTATAACGCTATATTGCATGACTATATGACGTATAACGATATATTGCATTACTAAATGACGTATAACGTTATATGGCTTCTCTTTATGACGTGTAACGTTATGAACTATTACGTTAGAACGGATAACGTTATATTGCATCACTATATGACGTGTGACGTCATATTGCATGACTACAGGACGTATAACGTTATATTGCATCACTACATAACGTATAATGTTATATTGCATCACTATATGACGTATAACGATATATTGCATTACTAAATTACGTATAACGTTATATTGCTTCACTACATGACGTATAACGCTATATTGCATCACTATATGTCGTAGAACGTTATATTGTATTACTAAATGACGTATAACGTTATATAGCTTCTCTTTATGACGTGTAACGTTATGAACTATTACGTTATAGCGTATAACGTTATATTGCATCACTATATGACGTATAACGTTATACTGCATCACTATATGACGTATAATGTTATATTGCATTACTAAATGACGTATAACGTTATATTGCACCACTATTGATCGTATAACGTTATATACTATTACGCTATAACGTATAACGTTGTATTGCATCACTATAGGACGTAAACGTTATATCGCATTACTGAATGACGTGTATCGTTATATAGCCTCTCTTTATGACGTATAACGTTATGAACTATTCCGTTATAACTTATAACGCTATATTGCATGACTATATGACGTATAACGTCATATTGCATGACTATAGGACGTATAACGTTATATTGCATCACTATATGACGTTTAACGTTATATTGCACCACTATAGGACGTATTACGTTATATACTATCACGTTATGACGTATAACGTTATATTGCATCACTATATGACGTATAACGATATATTGCATTACTAAATGACGTATAACGTTATATAGCTTCTCTTTATGACGTGTAACGTTATGAACTATTACGTTATAACGTATAACGTCATATTGCATCACTATATGACGTATAACGTCATATTGCATGACTATAGGACTTATAACGTCATATTGCATGACTACAGGACGTATAACGTTATATTGCATCACTATAGGACGTATTACGTTATATACTATTACGTTATAACGTATAACGTTATACTGCATCACTATAGCACGTATAACGTTATATCGCATTACTGAATGACGTATAACGTTATATCGCATTACTGAATGACGTATAACGTTATATAGCTTCTCTTTATGACGTATAACGTTATGAACTATTACGTTATAACGTATAACGCTATATTGCATCACTATATGACGTATAACGTCATATTGCATGACTACAGGACGAATAACGTTGTATACTATTACGTTAGAACGTATAACGTTATATTGCATCACTAAATGACGTATAACGTTATATTGCATCACTATATGTCGTAGAACGTTATATTGTATTACTAAATGACGTATAACGTTATATAGCTTCTCTTTATGACGTGTAACGTCATGAACTATTACGTTATAGCGTATAACGTTATATTGCATCACTATATGACGTATAACGTTATACTGCATCACTATATGACGTATAATGTTATATTGCATTACTAAATGACGTATAACGTTATATTGCACCACTATTGATCGTATAACGTTATATACTATTACGCTATAACGTATAACGTTGTATTGCATCACTATAGGACGTAAACGTTATATCGCATTACTGAATGACGTATAACGTTATATAGCTTCTCTTTATGACGTATAACGTTATGAACTATTCCGTTATAACGTATAACGGTATATTGCATGACTATATGACGTATAACGTCATATTGCATGACTATAGGACGTATAACGCTATATTGCATCACTATATGACGTATAATGCTATATTGCATTACTATAGGACGTAAACGTTATATCGCATTACTGAATGACGTATAACGTTATATAGCTTCCCTTTATGACGTATAACGTTATGAACTATTCCGTTATAACGTATAACGCTATATTGCATGACTATATGACGTATAACGTCATATTGCATGACTATAGGACGTATAACGTTATATTGCATCACTATAGGATGTAATACGTTATGATATATTACGTTATTACGTATAACGTTTTATTGCATGACTATATGACGTATAACGTCATATTGCATGACTATAGGACGTATAACGTTATATTGCTTCACTACATGACGTATAACGCTATATAGCATCACTACAGGACGTATAACGTTATATACTATAACGTTATGAAGGAATATCGTTATACTGCATCACTATATAACGTATAACGTTATATTGCATCACTATAGGGCGTATTACGTGGTATACTATTACGTTATAACGTATAACGTTATATTGAATCACCATATGACGTATAACGTTATATTGCATCACTATATGACGTATAACGTTATACTGCATCAGTATATGACGTATAATGTTATATTGCATTACTAAATGACGTATAACGTTATATTGCACCACTATTGATCGTATAACGTTATATACTATTACGCTATAACGTATAACGTTGTATTGCATCACTATAGGACGTAAACGTTATATCGCATTACTGAATGACGTATAACGTTATATAGCTTCTCTTTATGACGTATAACGTTATGAACTATTCCGTTATAACGTATAACGCTACATTGCATGACTATATGACGTATAACGTCATATTGCATGACTATAGGACGTATAACGCTATATTGAATCACTATATGACGTATAACGCTATATTGCATTACTATAGGACGTAAACGTTATATCGCATTACTGAATGACGTATAACGTTATATAGCTTCTCTTTATGACGTATAACGTTATGAACTATTCCGTTATAACGGATAACGTTATATTGCATCACTATATGACGTATAACGTCATATTGCATGACTACAGGACGTATAACGTTATATTGCATCACTATAGGATGTAATACGTTATGATATATTACGTTATTACGTATAACGTTTTATTGCATGACTATATGACGTATAACGTCATATTGCATGACTATAGGACGTATAACGTTATATTGCTTCACTACATGACGTATAACGCTATATTGCATCACTACAGGACGTATAACGTTATATTGCATCACTACATAACGTATAATGTTATATTGCATCACTATATGACGTATAACGATATATTGCATTACTAAATTACGTATAACGTTATATTGCTTCACTACATGACGTATAACGCTATATTGCATCACTACAGGACGTATAACGTTATATTGCATCACTATAGGATGTAATACGTTATGATATATTCCGTTATAACGTATAACGCTATATTGCATGACTATATGACGTATAACGATATATTGCATTACTAAATGACGTATAACGTTATATGGCTTCTCTTTATAACGTGTAACGTTATGAACTATTACGTTATAACGGATAACGTTATATTGCATCACTATATGACGTATAACGTCATATTGCATGACTACAGGACGTATAACGTTATATTGCATCACTACATAACGTATAATGTTATATTGCATCACTATATGACGTATAACGATATATTGCATTACTAAATTACGTATAACGTAATATTGCATCACTATATGACGTATAACGTTATATACTATAACGTTATGAAGGAATATCGTTATACTGCATCACTATATAACGTATAACGTTATATTGCATCACTATAGGGCGTATTACGTGGTATACTATTACGTTATAACGTATAACGTTATATTGAATCACCATATGACGTATAACGTTATATTGCATCACTATATGACGTATAACGTTATACTGCATCAGTATATGACGTATAATGTTATATTGCATTACTAAATGACGTATAACGTTATATTGCACCACTATTGATCGTATTACGTTATATACTATCACGCTATAACGTATAACGTTGTATTGCATCACTATATGACGTATAACGATATATTGCATTACTAAATGACGTATAACGTTATATAGCTTCTCTTTATGACGTGTAACGTTATGAACTATTACGTTATAACGTATAACGTCATATTGCATCACTATATGACGTATAACGTCATATTGCATGACTATAGGACTTATAACGTCATATTGCATGACTACAGGACGTATAACGTTATATTGCATCACTATAGGACGTATTACGTTATATACTATTACGTTATAACGTATAACGTTATATTGCATCACTATATGTCGTAGAACGTTATATTGTATTACTAAATGACGTATAACGTTATATAGCTTCTCTTTATGACGTATAACGTTATGAACTATTACGTTATAACGTATAACGCTATATTGCATGACTATATGACGTATAACGTCATATTGCATGACTATAGGACGTATAACGCTATATTGCATCACTATATGACGTATAATGCTATATTGCATTACTATAGGACGTAAACGTTATATCGCATTACTGAATGACGTATAACGTTATATAGCTTCTCTTTATGACGTATAACGTTATGAACTATTCCGTTATAACGTATAACGCTACATTGCATGACTATATGACGTATAACGTCATATTGCATGACTATAGGACGTATAACGCTATATTGAATCACTATATGACGTATAACGCTATATTGCATTACTATAGGACGTAAACGTTATATCGCATTACTGAATGACGTATAACGTTATATAGCTTCTCTTTATGACGTATAACGTTATGAACTATTCCGTTATAACGGATAACGTTATATTGCATCACTATATGACGTATAACGTCATATTGCATGACTACAGGACGTATAACGTTATATTGCATCACTATAGGATGTAATACGTTATGATATATTACGTTATTACGTATAACGTTTGATTGCATGACTATATGACGTATAACGTCATATTGCATGACTATAGGACGTATAACGTTATATTGCTTCACTACATGACGTATAACGCTATATTGCATCACTACAGGACGTATAACGTTATATTGCATCACTACATAACGTATAATGTTATATTGCATCACTATATGACGTATAACGATATATTGCATTACTAAATTACGTATAACGTTATATTGCTTCACTACATGACGTATAACGCTATATTGCATCACTACAGGACGTATAACGTTATATTGCATCACTATAGGATGTAATACGTTATGATATATTCCGTTATAACGTATAACGCTATATTGCATGACTATATGACGTATAACGATATATTGCATTACTAAATGACGTATAACGTTATATGGCTTCTCTTTATAACGTGTAACGTTATGAACTATTACGTTATAACGGATAACGTTATATTGCATCACTATATGACGTATAACGTCATATTGCATGACTACAGGACGTATAACGTTATATTGCATCACTACATAACGTATAATGTTATATTGCATCACTATATGACGTATAACGATATATTGCATTACTAAATTACGTATAACGTAATATTGCATCACTATATGACGTATAACGTTATATACTATAACGTTATGAAGGAATATCGTTATACTGCATCACTATATAACGTATAACGTTATATTGCATCACTATAGGGCGTATTACGTGGTATACTATTACGTTATAACGTATAACGTTATATTGAATCACCATATGACGTATAACGTTATATTGCATCACTATATGACGTATAACGTTATACTGCATCAGTATATGACGTATAATGTTATATTGCATTACTAAATGACGTATAACGTTATATTGCACCACTATTGATCGTATTACGTTATATACTATCACGTTATAACGTATAACGTTGTATTGCATCACTATATGACGTATAACGATATATTGCATTACTAAATGACGTATAACGTTATATAGCTTCTCTTTATGACGTGTAACGTTATGAACTATTACGTTATAACGTATAACGCTATATTGCATCACTATATGACGTATAACGTCATATTGCATGACTATAGGACGTATAACGTTATATTGCATCACTACATAACGTATAACGTTATATTGCATCACTATATGACGTATAACGATATATTGCATTACTAAATGACGTATAACGTTATATTGCATCACTACATGCCGTATAACGTTATATACTATAACGTTATGTAGGAATATCGTTATACAACATCACTATATGACGTATAGCTTTATATAGCATGACTATAGGACGTATAACGTTATATTGCATCACTATATGACGTATAACGTCATATTGTATGACTACAGGACGAATAACGTTGTATACTATTACGTTAGAACGTATAACGTTATATTGCATCACTAAATGACGTATAACGTTATATTGCATCACTATATGTCGTAGAACGTTATATTGTATTACTAAATGACGTATAACGTTATATAGCTTCTCTTTATGACGTGTAACGTTATGAACTATTACGTTATAGCGTATAACGTTATATTGCATCACTATATGACGTATAACGTTATACTGCATCACTATATGACGTATAATGTTATATTGCATTACTAAATGACGTATAACGTTATATTGCACCACTATTGATCGTATAACGTTATATACTATTACGCTATAACGTATAATGTTGTATTGCATCACTATAGGACGTAAACGTTATATCGCATTACTGAATGACGTATAACGTTATATAGCTTCTCTTTATGACGTATAACGTTATGAACTATTCCGTTATAACGTATAACGCTATATTGCATGACTATATGACGTATAACGTCATATTGCATGACTATAGGACGTATAACGCTATATTGCTTCACTACATGACGTATAACGCTATATTGCATCACTGCAGGACGTATAACGTTATATTGCATCACTATAGGATGTAATACGTTATGATATATTACGTTATTACGTATAACGTTTTATTGCATGACCATATGACGTATAACGTCATATTGCATGACTATAGGACGTATAACGTTATATTGCTTCACTACATGACGTATAACGCTATATTGCATCACTATAGGACGTATTACGTTATATACTATTACGTTATAACGTATAACGTTATACTGCATCACTATAGCACGTATAACGTTATATCGCATTACTGAATGACGTATAACGTTATATAGCTTCTCTTTATGACGTATAACGTTATGAACTATTCCGTTATAACGTATAACGCTATATTGCATGACTATATGACGTATAACGTCATATTGCATGACTATAGGACGTATAACGCTATATTGCATCACTATATGACGTATAACTCTATATTGCATCACTATAGGACGTATAACGTTATATTGCTTCACTACATGACGTATAACGTTATATTGCACCACTATTGATCGTATAACGTTATATACTATTACGCTATAACGTATAACGTTGTATTGCATCACTATAGGACGTAAACGTTATATCGCATTACTGAATGACGTATAAAGTTATATAGCTTCTCTTTATGACGCATAAGGTTATGAGCTATTCCGTTATAACGTATAACGCAATATTGCATGACTATATGACGTATAACGTCATATTGCATGACTATAGGTCGTATAACGCTATATTGCATCACTATATGACGTATAACGTTAAATTGCATCACTATAGGACGTATTACGTTATATACTATTACGTTATAACGTATAACGTTATACTGCATCACTATAGCACGTATAACGTTATATCGCATTACTGAATAACGTATAACGTTATATAGCTTCTCTTTATGACGTATAACGTTATGAACTATTCCGTTATAACGTATAACGCTATATTGCATGACTATATGACTTATAACGTTATACTGCATCACTATATGACGTATAATGTTATATTGCATTACTAAATGACGTATAACGTTATATTGCACCACTATTGATCGTATAACGTTATATACTATTACGCTATAACGTATAATGTTGTATTGCATCACTATAGGACGTAAACGTTATATCGCATTACTGAATGACGTATAACGTTATATAGCTTCTCTTTATGACGTGTAACGTTATGAACTATTCCGTTATAACTTATAACGCTATATTGCATGACTATATGACGTATAACGTCATATTGCATGACTATAGGACGTATTACGTTATATACTATTACGTTATAACGTATAACGTTATACTGCATCACTATAGCACGTATAACGTTATATCGCATTACTGAATGACGTATAACGTTATATAGCTTCTCTTTATGACGTATAACGTTATGAACTATTACGTTATAACGTATAACGTTATATTGCATCACTATATGACGTATAACGTCATATTGCATGACTACAGGACGTATAAAGTTATATTGCATCACTATATGTCGTATAACGTTATATACTATAACGTTATGAAGGAATATCGTTATACTGCATCACTATATGACGTATAACGTTATATTGCATGACTATAGGACGTATAACGTTATATTGCATCACTATATGACGTATAACGTCATATTGTATGACTACAGGACGAATAACGTTGTATACTATTACGTTAGAACGTATAACGTTATATTGCATCACTATATGACGTATAACGTTATATTGCATCACTATATGTCGTAGAACGTTATATTGTATTACTAAAGGACGTATAACGTTATATAGCTTCTCTTTATGACGTGTAATGTTGTGAACTATTACGTTATAGCGTATAACGTTATATTGCACCACTATATAACGTATAACGTTATACTGCATCACTATATGACGTATAATGTTGTATTGCATTACTAAATGACGTATAACGTTATATTGCACCACTATTGATCGTATAACGTTATATACTATTACGCTATAACGTATAACGTTGTATTGCATCACTATAGGACGTAAACGTTATATCGCATTACTGAATGACGTATAACGTTATATAGCTTCTCTTTATGACGTGTAACGTTATGAACTATTCCGTTATAACTTATAACGCTATATTGCATGACTATATGACGTAGAACGTCATATTGCATGACTACAGGACGTATAAAGTTATATTGCATCACTATATGACGTACAACGTTATATTGCATCACTATATGTCGTAGAACGTTATATTGTATTACTGAATGACGTATAACGTTATATAGCTTCTCTTTATGACGTATAACGTTATGAACTATTCCGTTATAACTTATAACGCTATATTGCATGACTATATGACGTATAACGTCATATTGCATGACTATAGGACGTATAACGTTATATTGCATCTCTATATGACGTATAACGTTATATTGCACCACTATAGGACGTATTACGTTATATACTATCACGTTATAACGTATAACGTTATATTGCATCACTATATGACGTATAACGATATATTGCATTACTAAATGACGTATAACGTTATACAGCTTCTCTTTATGACGTGTAACGTTATGAACTATTACGTTATAACGTATAACGTTATATTGCATCACTATATGACGTATAACGTCATATTGCATGACTATAGGACGTATAACGTCATATTGCATGACTACAGGACGTATAACGTTATATTGCATCACTATAGGACGTATTACGCTATATACTATTACGTTATAACGTATAACGTTATACTGCATCACTATAGCACGTATAACGTTATATCGGATTACTGAATGACGTATAACGTTATATAGCTTCTCTTTATGACGTATAACGTTATGAACTATTACGTTATAACGTATAACGCTATATTGCATCACTATATGACGTATAACGTCATATTGTATGATTACAGGACGAATAACGTTATATTGCATTACTAAATTTCGTATAACGTTATATTGCATCACTATAGGGCGTATTACGTTATATACTATTAAGTTATAACTTATAACGTTGTATTGCATCACTATAGGGCGTATAACGTTATATCGCATTACTGAATGAAGTATAACATTATATAGCTTCGCTTTATGACGTATAATGTTATGAACTATTACGTTATAACTTATAACGTTTTATTGCATCACTATATGACGTATAACGTCATATTGCATGACTATAGGACGTATAACGTTATATTGCATCACTATCAGACGTATAACGTTATATTGCATCACTATCAGACGTATAACGTTATATTGGATCACTATATTACGTATTACGTTATGATCTTTTACGTCATAACGTGTAACGTTATATTGCATCACTATATGACGTATAACGATATATTGCATTACTAAATGACGTATAACGTTATATTGCATCACTATATGACGTATAACGTTATATACTATAACGTTATGAAGGAATATCGTTATACTGCATCACTATATGACGTATAACGTTGTATTGCATCACTATGGGACGTATAACGTATATCGCATTACAGAATGACGTATAACGTTATATAGCTTCGCTTTATGACGTATAATGTTATGAACTATTAGGTTATAACGTATAACGTTATATTGCATTACTATATGACGTATAACGTTATATTGCATCAATATAGGACATATTACGTTATATACTATTACGTTAGAACGTATAACGTTATATTGCATCACTATATGACGTATAACGTTATATTGCATCACTATAGGAAGTATAACGTTATGAAATATTGCGTCATAACGTGTAACGTTATATTGTATCACTATAGGATGTAAAACGTTATTATACATTACGTTATTACGTATAACGTTATATTGCATCACTATATGACGTATAACGTGATATACTATAACGTTATGAAGGAATATAGTTATATTGCCTCACTATATGACGTATAACGTTATATTGCATCACTATTGATCGTATAACGTTATATACTATTACGTTGTAACGTATAACGTTGTATTGCATCACTATAGGACGTATAACGTTATATTGCATCACTGTATGACGTATATCGTTATATACAATTACGTTGTGGAGGAATAACGGTATATGGCATCACTATATGACGTATAACGTTATAGTGCATCACTGTATGACGTATAACGTCATATACTATTACGTCATAACGTATAACGTTATCTTGCATCAGTATAGGACGTATAACGTTATATTGCCTCACTATATGACATATAACTTTATACACTATTACATTATGAAGGAATAACGTTATATTGCATCACTGTATGACGTATAATGTTTTGTACTATTACGTAATAACGTATAACGTCATATTGCATGACTATAGGACGTATAACGTTAAATTGCATCACTATAAGACGTATAACGTTATATTGGATCATTATAGGACGTATTACGTTATATACTATTACGTTATACCTTATAACGCTACCTTGCATCACTATAGGACATATAACGCTATATTGCATCACTGTAGGACGTATAACGTTACGAAATATTGCGTCATAACGTGTAACGTTATATTGCATCGCTATAGGATGTAAAATGTTCTGATATATTACGTTATTACGTATAACGTTATATTGCATCAATATATGACGTATAACGTTATATACTATAACTTTATGAAGGAATATAGTTATATTGCATCACTATATGACGTATAACGTTATACTGCATCACTATATGACGTATAACGATATATTGCATTACTAAATGACGTATAACATTATATAGCTTCTCTTTATGACGTATAACGTTATATTGCATCACTATATAACGTATAACGTCATATTGCATGACTATAGGACGTATAGCGTTATATTTCATCTCTATATGACGTAAAACGGTATATTGCATCACTATTGGACGTATTACGTTATATACTATTACTTTGTGACATATAGCGATATATAATATTACGTTTTAACGTAAAACGTTACATACTATTACCTTATGACATTTAACGTTACGTACTATTACGTCATAACGTATAACGTTATATTGCATTACTATATAATGTATAACGATTTATACTATTACGTTATAACGTATAACGCTGTATTGCATCACTATAGGACGTATAACGTTATATACTATTACGTTATAACGTATAACGTTATATTGCATCACTATTGATGGTATAACGTTATATACTATTACGTTATAACGTATAACGTTATGTTGCACCACATATGGCGTATAACGTTATATACTATTACAGTATGAAGGAATAACGTTATATTGCATCACTGTATGACGTATAACGTTTTGTACTATTACGCAATAACGTATAACGTCATATTGCACGACTATAGGACGTATAAAGTTATGAAATATTGCGTCATAACGTGTAACGTTATATTGCACCACTATAGGATGTAAAACGTTATGATACATTACGTTATTACGTATAACGTTACATTGCATTACTGAATGACCTATAACGTTATATAGCTCCTCTTTATGACGTATAACGTTATGAACTATTACGTTATTACGTATAACGCTGTATTGCATCACTATAGGACGTATAAAGTTATGAACTATTACGTCATAACGTGTAACATAATATTGCATCACTATAGGACGCATTACGTTATGATCTCTTACGTCATAACGTGTAACGTTATACTGCATCACTATATGACGTATAACGTTATATTGCATCACTATATGGCGTATAACGTTATATAGCTTCGGTTTATGACGTATAATGTTATGAACTATTACGTTATAACGTATAACGTTATATTGCATCACTATATGACGTATAACGTCATATTGCATGACTATAGGACGTATAACGTTATATTGCATCACTATAGGACGTATAACGTTATATAGTATTACCTTATGACGTATAACGTTGTATTGCATCACTATGGGACGTATAACGTTATATCGCATTACAGAATGACGTATAACGTTATATAGCTTCGCTTTATGACGTATAATGTTATGAACTATTACGTTATAACGTATAACGTTATATTGCATCACTATATGACGTATAACGTCATATTGCATGACTATAGGACGTATAACGTTATATTGCATCACTATAGGACGTATAACGTTATATAGTATTACCTTATAACGTATAACGTTGTATTGCATCACTATGGGACGTATAACGTATATCGCATTACAGAATGACGTATAACGTTATATAGCTACGCTTTATGACGTATAATGTTATGAACTATTACGTTATAACGTACAACGTTATATAGCATCACTATATGACGTATAACGTCATATTGCATGACTATAGGACGTATAACGTTATATTGCATCACTATAGGACGTATAACGTTATATAGTATTACCTTATAACGTATAACGTTGTATTGCATCACTATTGGACGTATGACGTTATATCGCATTACAGAATGACGTATAACGTTATATAGCTTCGCTTTATGACGTATAATGTTATGAACTATTACGTTATAACGTATAACTTTATATTGCATCACTATATGACGTATAACGTCATATTGCATGACTATAGGACGTATAGCGTTATATTGCATCACTATATGACGTATAACGTTATATTGCATCACTATAGGGCGTATTACGTTATATACTATTAAGTTATAACTTATAACGTTGTATTGCATCACTATAGGGCGTATAACGTTATATCGCATTACTGAATGAAGTATAACATTATATAGCTTCGCTTTATGACGTATAATGTTATGAACTATTACGTTATAACTTATAACGTTATATTGCATCACTATATGACGTATAACGTCATATTGCATGACTATAGGACGTATAACGTTATATTGCATCACTATCAGACGTATAACGTTATATTGCATCACTATCAGACGTATAACGTTATATTGGATCACTATAGGACGTATTACGTTATGATCTTTTACGTCATAACGTGTAACGTTATATTGCATCACTATATGACGTATAACGATATATTGCATTACTAAATGACGTATAACGTTATATTGCATCACTATATGACGTATAACGTCATATTGCATGACTATAGGACGTATAACGTTATATTGCATCACTATAGGACGTATAACGTTATATAGTATTACCTTATAACGTATAACGTTGTATTGCATCACTATGGGACGTATAACGTATATCGCATTACAGAATGACGTATAACGTTATATAGCTACGCTTTATGACGTATAATGTTATGAACTATTACGTTATAACGTACAACGTTATATAGCATCACTATATGACGTATAACGTCATATTGCATGACTATAGGACGTATAACGTTATATTGCATCACTATAGGACGTATAACGTTATATAGTATTACCTTATAACGTATAACGTTGTATTGCATCACTATTGGACGTATGACGTTATATCGCATTACAGAATGACGTATAACGTTATATAGCTTCGCTTTATGACGTATAATGTTATGAACTATTACGTTATAACGTATAACGTTATATTGCATCACTATATGACGTATAACGTCATATTGCATGACTATAGGACGTATAGCGTTATATTGCATCACTATATGACGTATAACGTTATATTGCATCACTATAGGGCGTATTACGTTATATACTATTAAGTTATAACTTATAACGTTGTATTGCATCACTATAGGGCGTATAACGTTATATCGCATTACTGAATGAAGTATAACATTATATAGCTTCGCTTTATGACGTATAATGTTATGAACTATTACGTTATAACTTATAACGTTATATTGCATCACTATATGACGTATAACGTCATATTGCATGACTATAGGACGTATAACGTTATATTGCATCACTATCAGACGTATAACGTTATATTGCATCACTATCAGACGTATAACGTTATATTGGATCACTATAGGACGTATTACGTTATGATCTTTTACGTCATAACGTGTAACGTTATATTGCATCACTATATGACGTATAACGATATATTGCATTACTAAATGACGTATAACGTTATATTGCATCACTATATGACGTATAACGTTATATACTATAACGTTATGAAGGAATATCGTTATACTGCATCACTATATGACGTATAACGTTGTATTGCATCACTATGGGACGTATAACGTATATCGCATTACAGAATGACGTATAACGTTATATAGCTTCGCTTTATGACGTATAATGTTATGAACTATTAGGTTATAACGTATAACGTTATATTGCATCACTATATGACGTATAACGTCATATTGCATGACTATATGACGTATAACGATATATTGCATTACTAAATGACGTATAATGTTATATAGCTTCTCTTTATGACTTATATCATTATGAACTATTCCGTTATAACGTATAACGCTATATTGCATGACTATATGACGTATAACGTCATATTGCATGACTATAGGACGTATAACGCTATATTGCATCACTATATGACATATAACGTTAAATTGCATCACTATAGGACGTATTACGTTATATACTATTACGTTATAACGTATAACGTTATACTGCATCACTATAGCACGTATAACGTTATATCGCATTACTGAATGACGTATAACGTTATATAGCTTCTCTTTATGACGTATAACGTTATGAACTATTCCGTTATAACGTATAACGCTATATTGCATGACTATATGACGTATAACGTCATATTGCATGACTATAGGACGTATAACGCTATATTGCATCACTATATGACGTATAACGCTATATTGCATCACTATAGGACGTAAACGTTATATCGCATTACTGAATGACGTATAACGTTATATAGCTTCTCTTTATGACGTATAACGTTATGAACTATTCCGTTATTACGTATAGCGTTTTATTGCATGACTATATGACGTATAACGTCATATTGCATGACTATAGGACGTATAACGTTATATTGCTTCACTACATGACGTATAACGCTATATTGCATCACTACAGGACGTATTACGTTATATACTATTACGTTATAACGTATAAAGTTATACTGCATCACTATAGCACGTATAACGTTTTATTGCACCACTATAGGACGTATTACGTTATATACTATTACGTTATAACGTATAACGTTATACTGCATCACTATATGACGTATAACTATATATTGCATTACTAAATGACGGAAAACGTTATATAGCTTCTCTTTATGACGTATAACGTTATGAACTATTCCGTTATTACGTATAACGTTTTATTGCATGACTATATGACGTATAACGTCATATTGCATGACTATAGGACGTATAACGTTATATTGCTTCACTACATGACGTATAACGCTATATTGCATCACTACAGGACGTATTACGTTATATACTATTACGTTATAACGCATAAAGTTATACTGCATCACTATAGCACGTATAACGTTTTATTGCACCACTATAGGACGTATTACGTTATATACTATTACGTTATAACGTATAACGTTATACTGCATCACTATATGACGTATAACGATATATTGCATTACTAAATGACGGAAAACGTTATATAGCTTCTCTTTATGACGTGTAACGTTATGAACTATTACGTTATAACGTATAACGTTATATTGCATCACTGTATGATGTATAACGTCATATTGCATGACTACAGGACGTATAAAGTTATAATGCATCACTATAGGACGTATAACGTTATATTGCATCACTATATGTCGTAGAACGTTATATTGTATTACTAAATGACGTATAACGTGATATAGCTTCTCTTTATGACGTGTAACGTTATGAACTATTACGTTATAACGGATAACGTTATATTGCATCACTATATGACGTATAACGTCATATTGCATGACTATAGGTCGTATAACGTTATATTGCATCACTACATAACGTATAACGTTATATTGCATCACTATATGACGTATAACGATATATTGCATTACTAAATGACGTATAACGTTATATTGCATCACTATATGCCGTATAACGTTATATACTATAACGTTATGAAGGAATATCGTTATACTGCATCACTATATGACGTATAACGTTATATTGCATGACTATAGGACGTATAACGTTATATTGCATCACTATATGACGTATAACGTCATATTGTATGACTACAGGACGAATAACGTTGTATACTATTACGTTAGAACGTAAAACGTTATATTGCATCACTATATGACGTATAACGTTATATTGCATCACTATATGTCGTAGAACGTTATATTGTATTACTAAATGACGTATAACGTTATATAGCTTCTCTCTATGACGTGTAACGTTATGAACTATTACGTTATACTGTATAACGTTATATTGCACCACTATTGATCGTATAACGTTATATACTATTACGCTATAACGTATAACGTTGTTTTGCATCACTATAGGACGTAAACGTTGTATCGCATTACTGAATGTCGTATAACGTTATATAGCTTCTCTTTATGACGTATAACGTTATGAACTATTCCGTTATAACTTATAACGCTATATTGCATGACTATATGACGTATAACGTCATATTGCATGACTATAGGACGTATTACGTTATATACTATTACGTTATAACGTATAACGTTATACTGCAACACTATAGCACGTATAACGTTATATCGCATTACTGAATGACGTATAACGTTATATAGCTTCTCTTTATGACGTATAACGTTATGAACTATTACGTTATAACGTATAACGTTATATTGCATCACTATATGACGTATAACGATATATTGCATTACTAAATGACGTATAACGTTATATTGCATCACTATATGACGTATAACGTTATATACTATAACGTTATGAAGGAATATCGTTATACTGCATCACTATATGACGTATAACGTTATATTGCATGACTAGAGGACGTATAACGTTATATTGCATCACTATATGACGTATAACGTCATATTGTATGATTACAGGACGAATAACGTTATATTGCATTACTAAATGACGTATAACGTTATATTGCATCATTATATGACGTATAACGTTATATGCTATAACGTTATGAAGGAATATCGTTATACTGCATCACTGTATGACGTATAACGTTATATTGCATCACTATAGGACGTATTACGTTGTATACTATTACGTTAGAACGTATAACGTTATATTGCATCACTATTGATCGTATAACGTTATATACTATTACGCTATAACGTATAACGTTGTATTGCATCAGTATAGGACGTAAACGTTATATCGCATTACTGAATGACGTATAACGTTATATAGCTTCTCTTTATGACGTGTAACGTTATGAACTATTACGTTATAACGTATAACGTTATATTGCATCACTATATGACGTATAACGTTATATACTATAACGTTATGAAGGAATATCGTTATACTGCATCACTATATGACGTATAACGTTATATTGCATGACTAGAGGACGTATAACGATATATTGCATTACTAAATGACGTATAACGTTATATTGCATCACTATATGACGTATAACGTTATATACTATAACGTTATGAAGGAATATCGTTATACTGCATCACTATATGACGTATAACGTCATATTGCATGACTATAGGACGTATAACGTTATATTGTATTACTAAATGACGTATAACGCTATATAGCTTCTCTTTATGACGTGTAACGTTATGAACTATTACGTTATAACGTATAACGTTATATAGCATCACTATATGACGTATAACGTTAAATTGCATCACTATAGGACGTATTACGCTATATACTATCACGTTATAACGTATAACGTTATATTGCATTACTAAATGACGTATAACGTTATATTGCACCACTATTGATCGTATAACGTTATATACTATTACGCTATAACGTATAACGTTGTATTGCATCACTATAGGACGTAAACGTTATATCGCATTACTGAATGACGTATAACGTTATATAGCTTCTCTTTATGACGTATAACGTTATGAGCTATTCCGTTATAACGTATAACGCAATATTGCATGACTATATGACGTATAACGTCATATTGCATGACTATAGGACGTATAACGCTATATTGCATCACTATATGACGTATAACGTTAAATTGCATCACTATAGGACGTATTACGTTATATACTATTACGTTATAACGTATAACGTTATACTGCATCACTATAGCACGTATAACGTTATATCGCATTACTGAATGACGTATAACGTTATATAGCTTCTCTTTATGACGTGTAACGTTATGAACTATTACGTTATAACGTATAACGTTATATTGCATCACTGTATGACGTATAACGTCATATTGCATGACTATAGGACGTATAACGTTATATTGCATCACTACATAACGTATAACGTTATATTGCATCACTATATGACGTATAACGATATATTGCATCACTAAATGACGTATAACGTTATATTGCATCACTATATGCCGTATAACGTTATATACTATAACGTTATGAAGGAATATCGTTATACTGCATCACTATATGACGTATAACGTTATATTGCATGACTATAGGACGTATAACGTTTTATTGCATCACTATATGACGTATAACGTCATATTGTATGACTACAGGACGAATAACGTTGTATACTATTACGTTAGAACGTATAACGTTATATTGCATCACTATATGACGTATAACGTTATATTGCATCACTATATGTCGTAGAACGTTATATTGTATTACTAAATGACGTATAACGTTATATAGCTTCTCTTTATGACGTGTAACGTTATGAACTATTACGTTATAGCGTATAACGTTATATTGCACCACTATTGATCGTATAACGTTATATACTATTACGCTATAACGTATAACGTTGTATTGCATCACTATAGGACGTAAACGTTATATCGCATTACTGAATGTCGTATAACGTTATATAGCTTCTCTTTATGAAGTATGACGTTATGAACTATTCCGTTATAACTTATAACGCTATATTGCATGACTATATGACGTATAACGTCATATTGCAAGACTATAGGACGTATTACGTTATATACTATTACGTTATAACGTATAACGTTATACTGCATCACTATAGCACGTATAACGTTATATCGCATTACTGAATGACGTATAACGTTATATAGCTTCTCTTTATGACGTATAACGTTATGAACTATTACGTTATAACGTATAACGGTATATTGCATCACTATATGACGTATAACGTCATATTGCATGACTACAGGACGTATAAAGTTATATTGCATCACTAAATGACGTATAACGTTATATTGCACCACTATTGATCGTATAACGTTATATACTATTACGCTATAACGTATAACGTTGTATTGCATCACTATAGGACGTAAACGTAATATCGCATTACTGAATGACGTATAACGTTATATAGCTTCTCTTTATGACGTATAACGTTATGAACTATTACGTTATAACGTATAACGGTATATTGCATCATATATGACGTATAACGTCATATTGCATGACGACAGGACGTATAAAGTTATATTGCATCACTATATGACGTATAACGTTATATTGCTTCACTATATGTCGTAGAACGTTATATTGTATTACTGAATGACGTATAACGTTATATAGCTTCTCTTTATGACGTATAACGTTATGAACTATTCCGTTATAACTTATAACGCTATATTGCATGACTATATGACGTATAACGTCATATTGCATGACTATAGGACGTATTACGTTATATACTATTACGTTATAACGTATAACGTTATACTGCATCACTATAGCACGTATAACGTTATATCGCATTACTGAATGACGTATAACGTTATATAGCTCCTCTTTATGACGTATAACGTTATGAACTATTACGTTATAACGTATAACGTTATATTGCATCACTATATGACGTATAACGTCATATTGCATGACTATAGGACGTATAACGTTATATTGCATCACTACATAACGTATAACGTTATATTGCATCACTATATGACGTATAACGATATATTGCATTACTAAATGAAGTATAACGTTATATTGCATCACTATATGCCGTATAACGTTATATACTATAACGTTATGTAGGAATATCGTTATACTGCATCACTATATGACGTATAACGTTATATTGCATGACTATATGACGTATAACGATATATTGCATTACTATATGACGTATAACGTCATATTGTATGATTACAGGACGAATAACGTTATATTGCATTACTAAATGACGTATAACGTTATATTGCATCATTATATGACGTATAACGTTATATACTATAACGTTATGAAGGAATATCGTTATACTGCATCACTGTATGACGTATAACGTTATATTGCATCACTATTGCACGTATAACGTTATATCGCATTACTGAATGACGTATAACGTTATGAACTATTACGTTATAACGTATAATGTTATATTGCATCACTATATGACGTATAACGATATATTGCATTACTAAATGACGTATAACGTTATATTGCATCACTATATGACGTATAACGTTATATTGCATCACTACATGACGTATAACGTTATATTGCATCACTATAGGACGTATTACGTTATATACTATTACGTTATAACGTATAACGTTATACTGCATCACTATAGCACGTATAACGTTATATCGCATTACTGAATGACGTATAACGTTATATAGCTCCTCTTTATGACGTATAACGTTATGAACTATTACGTTATAACGTATAACGTTATATTGCATCACTATATGACGTATAACGTCATATTGCATGACTATAGGACGTATAACGTTATATTGCATCACTACATAACGTATAACGTTATATTGCATCACTATATGACGTATAACGATATATTGCATTACTAAATGAAGTATAACGTTATATTGCATCACTATATGCCGTATAACGTTATATACTATAACGTTATGAAGGAATATCGTTATACTGCATCACTATATGACGTATAACGTTATATTGCATGACTATATGACGTATAACGATATATTGCATTACTATATGACGTATAACGTCATATTGTATGATTACAGGACGAATAACGTTATATTGCATTACTAAATGACGTATAACGTTATATTGCATCATTATATGACGTATAACGTTATATACTATAACGTTATGAAGGAATATCGTTATACTGCATCACTGTATGACGTATAACGTTATATTGCATCACTATTGCACGTATAACGTTATATCGCATTACTGAATGACGTATAACGTTATGAACTATTACGTTATAACGTATAACGTTATATTGCATCACTATATGACGTATAACGATATATTGCATTACTAAATGACGTATAACGTTATATTGCATCACTATATGACGTATAACGTTATATACTATAACGTTATGAAGGGATATCGTTATACTGCATCACTATATGACGTATAACGTTATATTGCATGACTAGAGGACGTATAACGTTATATTGCATCACTATATGACGTATAACGTCATATTGTATGATTACAGGACGAATAACGTTATATTGCATTACTAAATGACGTATAACGTTATATTGCATCATTATATGACGTATAACGTTATATACTATAACGTTATGAAGGAATATCGTTATACTGCATCACTGTATGACGTATAACGTTATATTGCATCACTATAGGACGTATTACGTTGTATACTATTACGTTAGAACGTATAAGGTTATATTGCATCACTATTGATCGTATAACGTTATATAATATTACGCTATAACGTATAACGTTGTATTGCATCAGTATAGGACGTAAACGTTATATCGCATTACTGAATGACGTATAACGTTATATAGCTTCTCTTTATGACGTATAACGTTATGAACTATTCCGTTATAACGTATAACGCTATATTGCATGACTATATGACGTATAACGTCATATTGCATGACTATAGGACGTATAACGCTATATTGCATCACTATATGACGTATAACGTTATATTGCATGACTATAGGACCTATAACGTTATATTGCATCACTACATAACATATAACGTTATATTGCATCACTATAGGACGTATTACGTTATATACTATTACGTTATAACGTATAACGTTATACTGCATCACTATAGCACGTATAACGTTATATCGCATTACTGAATGACGTATAACGTTATATAGCTTCTCTTTATGACGTATAACGTTATGAACTATTACGTTATAACGTATAACGTCATATTGCATGACTATAGGACGTATAACGCTATATTGCATCACTATATGACGTATAACGTTATATTGCATGACTCTAGGACGTATAACGTTATATTGCATCACTACATGACGTATAACGTTATATTGCATCACTATAGGACGTATTACGTTATATACTATTACGTTATAACGTATAACGTTATACTGCATCACTATAGCACGTATAACGTTATATCGCATTACTGAATGACGTATAACGTTATATAGCTCCTCTTTATGACGTATAACGTTATGAACTATTACGTTATAACGTATAACGTTATATTGCATCACTATATGACGTATAACGTCATATTGCATGACTATAGGACGTATAACGTTATATTGCATCACTACATAACGTATAACGTTATATTGCATCACTATATGACGTATAACGATATATTGCATTACTAAATGAAGTATAACGTTATATTGCATCACTATATGCCGTATAACGTTATATACTATAACGTTATGTAGGAATATCGTTATACTGCATCACTATATGACGTATAACGTTATATTGCATGACTATATGACGTATAACGATATATTGCATTACTATATGACGTATAACGTCATATTGTATGATTACAGGACGAATAACGTTATATTGCATTACTAAATGACGTATAACGTTATATTGCATCATTATATGACGTATAACGTTATATACTATAACGTTATGAAGGAATATCGTTATACTGCATCACTGTATGACGTATAACGTTATATTGCATCACTATTGCACGTATAACGTTATATCGCATTACTGAATGACGTATAACGTTATGAACTATTACGTTATAACGTATAACGTTATATTGCATCACTATATGACGTATAACGATATATTGCATTACTAAATGACGTATAACGTTATATTGCATCACTATATGACGTATAACGTTATATTGCATCACTACATGACGTATAACGTTATATTGCATCACTATAGGACGTATTACGTTATATACTATTACGTTATAACGTATAACGTTATACTGCATCACTATAGCACGTATAACGTTATATCGCATTACTGAATGACGTATAACGTTATATAGCTCCTCTTTATGACGTATAACGTTATGAACTATTACGTTATAACGTATAACGTTATATTGCATCACTATATGACGTATAACGTCATATTGCATGACTATAGGACGTATAACGTTATATTGCATCACTACATAACGTATAACGTTATATTGCATCACTATATGACGTATAACGATATATTGCATTACTAAATGAAGTATAACGTTATATTGCATCACTATATGCCGTATAACGTTATATACTATAACGTTATGAAGGAATATCGTTATACTGCATCACTATATGACGTATAACGTTATATTGCATGACTATATGACGTATAACGATATATTGCATTACTATATGACGTATAACGTCATATTGTATGATTACAGGACGAATAACGTTATATTGCATTACTAAATGACGTATAACGTTATATTGCATCATTATATGACGTATAACGTTATATACTATAACGTTATGAAGGAATATCGTTATACTGCATCACTGTATGACGTATAACGTTATATTGCATCACTATTGCACGTATAACGTTATATCGCATTACTGAATGACGTATAACGTTATGAACTATTACGTTATAACGTATAACGTTATATTGCATCACTATATGACGTATAACGATATATTGCATTACTAAATGACGTATAACGTTATATTGCATCACTATATGACGTATAACGTTATATACTATAACGTTATGAAGGGATATCGTTATACTGCATCACTATATGACGTATAACGTTATATTGCATGACTAGAGGACGTATAACGTTATATTGCATCACTATATGACGTATAACGTCATATTGTATGATTACAGGACGAATAACGTTATATTGCATTACTAAATGACGTATAACGTTATATTGCATCATTATATGACGTATAACGTTATATACTATAACGTTATGAAGGAATATCGTTATACTGCATCACTGTATGACGTATAACGTTATATTGCATCACTATAGGACGTATTACGTTGTATACTATTACGTTAGAACGTATAAGGTTATATTGCATCACTATTGATCGTATAACGTTATATAATATTACGCTATAACGTATAACGTTGTATTGCATCAGTATAGGACGTAAACGTTATATCGCATTACTGAATGACGTATAACGTTATATAGCTTCTCTTTATGACGTATAACGTTATGAACTATTCCGTTATAACGTATAACGCTATATTGCATGACTATATGACGTATAACGTCATATTGCATGACTATAGGACGTATAACGCTATATTGCATCACTATATGACGTATAACGTTATATTGCATGACTATAGGACCTATAACGTTATATTGCATCACTACATAACATATAACGTTATATTGCATCACTATAGGACGTATTACGTTATATACTATTACGTTATAACGTATAACGTTATACTGCATCACTATATGACGTATAACGATATATTGCATTACTAAATGACGTATAACGTTATATAGCTTCTCTTTATGACGTGTAACGTTATGAACTATTACGTTATAACGTATAACGTTATATTGCATCACTATATGACGTATAACGTCATATTGCATGACTACAGGACGTATAAAGTTATATTGCATCACTATATGACGTATAACGTTATATTGCATCACTATATATCGTAGAACGTTATATTGTATTACTAAATGACGTATAACGCTATATAGCTTCTCTTTATGACGTGTAACGTTATGAGCTATTACGTTATAACGTATAACGTTATATTGCATCACTATATGACGTATAACGTTAAATTGCATCACTATAGGACGTATTACGCTATATACTATCACGTTATAACGTATAACGTTATATTGCATTACTAAATGACGTATAACGTTATATTGCATCACTATTGATCGTATAACGTTATATAATATTACGCTATAACGTATAACGTTGTATTGTATCAGTATAGGACGTAAACGTTATATCGCATTACTGAATGACGTATAACGTTATATAGCTTCTCTTTATGACGTATAACGTTATGAACTATTCCGTTATAACGTATAACGCTATATTGCATGACTATATGACGTATAACGTCATATTGCATGACTATAGGACGTATAACGCTATATTGCATCACTATATGACGTATAACGTTATATTGCATGACTATAGGACCTATAACGTTATATTGCATCACTACATGACGTATAACGTTATATTGCATCACTATAGGACGTATTACGTTATATACTATTACGTTATAACGTATAACGTTATACTGCATCACTATATGACGTATAACGATATATTGCATTACTAAATGACGTATAACGTTATATAGCTTCTCTTTATGACGTGTAACGTTATGAACTATTACGTTATAACGTATAACGTTATATTGCATCACTATATGACGTATAACGTCATATTGCATGACTACAGGACGTATAAAGTTATATTGCATCACTATATGACGTATAACGTTATATTGCATCACTATATGTCGTAGAACGTTATATTGTATTACTAAATGACGTATAACGCTATATAGCTTCTCTTTATGACGTGTAACGTTATGAAGTATTACGTTATAACGTATAACGTTATATTGCATCACTATATGACGTATAACGTTAAATTGCATCACTATAGCACGTATTACGCTATATACTATCACGTTATAACGTATAACGTTATATTGCATTACTAAATGACGTATAACGTTATATTGCACCACTATTGATCGTATAACGTTATATACTATTACGCTATAACGTATAACGTTGTATTGCATCACTATAGGACGTAAACGTTATATCGCATTACTGAATGACGTATAACGTTATATAGCTTCTCTTTATGACGTATAACGTTATGAGCTATTCCGTTATAACGTATAACGCAATATTGCATGACTATATGACGTATAACGTCATATTGCATGACTATAGGACGTATAACGCAATATTGCATCACTATGTGACGTATAACGTTAAATTGCATCACTATAGGACGTATTACGTTATATACTATTACGTTATAACGTATAACGTTATACTGCATCACTATATGACGTATAACGTCATATTGCATGACTACAGGACGTATAAAGTTATATTGCATCACTATATGACGTATAACGTTATATTGCATCACTATATGTCGTAGAACGTTATATTGTATTACTAAATGACGTATAACGCTATATAGCTTCTCTTTATGACGTGTAACGTTATGAACTATTACGTTATAACGTATAACGTTATATTGCATCACTATATGACGTATAACGTTATATTGCATCACTATATGACGTATAACGATATATTGCATTACTAAATGAAGTATAACGTTATATTGCATCACTATATGCCGTATAACGTTATATACTATAACGTTATGTAGGAATATCGTTATACTGCATCACTATATGACGTATAACGTTATATTGCATGACTATATGACGTATAACGATATATTGCATTACTATATGACGTATAACGTCATATTGTATGATTACAGGACGAATAACGTTATATTGCATTACTAAATGACGTATAACGTTATATTGCATCATTATATGACGTATAACGTTATATACTATAACGTTATGAAGGAATATCGTTATACTGCATCACTGTATGACGTATAACGTTATATTGCATCACTATTGCACGTATAACGTTATATCGCATTACTGAATGACGTATAACGTTATGAACTATTACGTTATAACGTATAACGTTATATTGCATCACTATATGACGTATAACGATATATTGCATTACTAAATGACGTATAACGTTATATTGCATCACTATATGACGTATAACGTTATACTGCATCACTATAGCACGTATAACGTTATATCGCATTACTGAATGACGTATAACGTTATATAGCTTCTCTTTATGACGTATAACGTTATGAACTATTACGTTATAACGTATAACGTTATATTGCATCACTATATGACGTATAACGTCATATTGCATGACTATAGGACGTATAACGTTATATTGCATCACTACATAACGTATAACGTTATATTGCATCACTATATGACGTATAACGATATATTGCATTACTAAATGAAGTATAACGTTATATTGCATCACTATATGCCGTATAACGTTATATACTATAACGTTATGAAGGAATATCGTTATACTGCATCACTATATGACGTATAACGTTATATTGCATGACTATATGACGTATAACGATATATTGCATTACTATATGACGTATAACGTCATATTGTATGATTACAGGACGAATAACGTTATATTGCATTACTAAATGACGTATAACGTTATATAGCATCATTATATGACGTATAACGTTATATACTATAACGTTATGAAGGAATATCGTTATACTGCATCACTGTATGACGTATAACGTTATATTGCATCACTATTGCACGTATAACGTTATATCGCATTACTGAATGACGTATAACGTTATGAACTATTACGTTATAACGTATAACGTTATATTGCATCACTATATGACGTATAACGATATATTGCATTACTAAATGACGTATAACGTTATATTGCATCACTATATGACGTATAACGTTATATACTATAACGTTATGAAGGAATATCGTTACACTGCATCACTATATGACGTATAACGTTATATTGCATGACTAGAGGACGTATAACGTTATATTGCATCACTATATGACGTATAACGTCATATTGTATGATTACAGGACGAATAACGTTATATTGCATTACTAAATGACGTATAACGTTATATTGCATCATTATATGACGTATAACGTTATATACTATAACGTTATGAAGGAATATCGTTATACTGCATCACTGTATGACGTATAACGTTATATTGCATCACTATAGGACGTATTACGTTGTATACTATTACGTTAGAACGTATAAGGTTATATTGCATCACTATTGATCGTATAACGTTATATAATATTACGCTATAACGTATAACGTTGTATTGCATCAGTATAGGACGTAAACGTTATATCGCATTACTGAATGACGTATAACGTTATATAGCTTCTCTTTATGACGTATAACGTTATGAACTATTCCGTTATAACGTATAACGCTATATTGCATGACTATATGACGTATAACGTCATATTGCATGACTATAGGACGTATAACGCTATATTGCATCACTATATGACGTATAACGTTATATTGCATGACTATAGGACCTATAACGTTATATTGCATCACTACATGACATATAACGTTATATTGCATCACTATAGGACGTATTACGTTATATACTATTACGTTATAACGTATAACGTTATACTGCATCACTATATGACGTATAACGATATATTGCATTACTAAATGACGTATAACGTTATATAGCTTCTCTTTATGACGTGTAACGTTATGAACTATTACGTTATAACGTATAACGTTATATTGCATCACTATATGACGTATAACGTCATATTGCATGACTACAGGACGTATAAAGTTATATTTCATCACTATATGACGTATAACGTTATATTGCATCACTATATATCGTAGAACGTTATATTGTATTACTAAATGACGTATAACGCTATATAGCTTCTCTTTATGACGTGTAACGTTATGAGCTATTACGTTATAACGTATAACGTTATATTGCATCACTATATGACGTATAACGTTAAATTGCATCACTGTAGGACGTATTACGCTATATACTATCACGTTATAACGTATAACGTTATATTGCATTACTAAATGACGTATAACGTTATATTGCATCACTATTGATCGTATAACGTTATATAATATTACGCTATAACGTATAACGTTGTATTGCATCAGTATAGGACGTAAACGTTATATCGCATTACTGAATGACGTATAACGTTATATAGCTTCTCTTTATGACGTATAACGTTATGAACTATTCCGTTATAACGTATAACGCTATATTGCATGACTATATGACGTATAACGTCATATTGCATGACTGTAGGACGTATAACGCTATATTGCATCACTATATGACGTATAACGTTATATTGCATGACTATAGGACCTATAACGTTATATTGCATCACTACATGACGTATAACGTTATATTGCATCACTATAGGACGTATTACGTTATATACTATTACGTTATAACGTATAACGTTATACTGCATCACTATATGACGTATAACGATATATTGCATTACTAAATGACGTATAACGTTATATAGCTTCTCTTTATGACGTGTAACGTTATGAACTATTACGTTATAACGTATAACGTTATATTGCATCACTATATGACGTATAACGTCATATTGCATGACTACAGGACGTATAAAGTTATATTGCATCACTATATGACGTATAACGTTATATTGCATCACTATATGTCGTAGAACGTTATATTGTATTACTAAATGACGTATAACGCTATATAGCTTCTCTTTATGACGTGTAACGTTATGAACTATTACGTTATAACGTATAACGTTATATTGCATCACTATATGACGTATAACGTTAAATTGCATCACTATAGCACGTATTACGCTATATACTAACACGTTATAACGTATAACGTTATATTGCATTACTAAATGACGTATAACGTTATATTGCACCACTATTGATCGTATAACGTTATATACTATTACGCTATAACGTATAACGTTGTATTGCATCACTATAGGACGTAAACGTTATATCGCATTACTGAATGACGTATAACGTTATATAGCTTCTCTTTATGACGTATAACGTTTTGAGCTATTCCGTTATAACGTATAACGCAATATTGCATGACTATATGACGTATAACGTCATATTGCATGACTATAGGACGTATAACGCAATATTGCATCACTATGTGACGTATAACGTTAAATTGCATCACTATAGGACGTATTACGTTATATACTATTACGTTATAACGTATAACGTTATACTGCATCACTATATGACGTATAACGATATATTGCATTACTAAATGACGTATGACGTTATATTGCACCACTATTGATCGTATAACGTTATATACTATTACGCTATAACGTATAACGTTGTATTGCATCACTATAGGACGTAAACGTTATATTGCATCACTGTATGACGTATAACGTCATATTGCATGACTATAGGACGTATAACGTTATATTGCATCACTACATAACGTATAACGTTATATTGCATCACTATATGACGTATAACGATATATTGCATTACTAAATGACGTATAACGTTATATTGCATCACTATATGCCGTATAACGTTATATACTATAACGTTATGAAGGAATATCGTTATACTGCATCACTATATGACGTATAACGTTATATTGCATGACTATAGGACGTATAACGCAATATTGCATCACTATGTGACGTATAACGTTAAATTGCATCACTATAGGACGCATTACGTTATGATCTCTCACGTCATAACAAGTAACGTTATACTGCATCACTATATGACGTATAACGTTATATTGCATAACTATATGGCGTATAACGTTATATAGCTTCGCTTTATGACGTATAATGTTATGAACTATTACGTTATAACGTATAACGTTATATTGCATCACTATATGACGTATAACGTCATATTGCATGACTATAGGACGTATAACGTTATATTGCATCACTATAGGACGTATAACGTTATATAGTATTACCTTATAACGTATAACGTTGTATTGCATCACTATGGGACGTATAACGTATATCGCATTACAGAATGACGTATAACGTTATATAGCTTCGCTTTATGACGTATAATGTTATGAACTATTACGTTATAACGTACAACGTTATATAGCATCACTATATGACGTATAACGTCATATTGCATGACTATAGGACGTATAACGTTATATTGCATCACTATAGGACGTATAACGTTATATAGTATTACCTTATAACGTATAACGTTGTATTGCATCACTATTGGACGTATAACGTTATATCGCATTACAGAATGACGTATAACGTTATATAGCTTCGCTTTATGACGTATAATGTTATGAACTATTACGTTATAACGTATAACGTTATATTGCATCACTATATGACGTATAACGTCATATTGCATGACTATAGGACGTATAGCGTTATATTGCATCACTATATGACGTATAACGTTATATTGCATCACTATAGGGCGTATTACGTTATATACTATTAAGTTATAACTTATAACGTTGTATTGCATCACTATAGGGCGTATAACGTTATATCGCATTACTGAATGAAGTATAACATTATATAGCTTCGCTTTATGACGTATAATGTTATGAACTATTACGTTATAACGTATAACGTTATATTGCATCACTATATGACGTATAACGTCATATTGCATGACTATAGGACGTATAACGTTATATTGCATCACTATCAGACGTATAACGTTATATTGCATCACTATCAGACGTATAACGTTATATTGGATCACTATAGGACGTATTACGTTATGATCTTTTACGTCATAACGTGTAACGTTATATTGCATCACTATATGACGTATAACGATATATTGCATTACTAAATGACGTATAACGTTATATTGCATCACTATATGACGTATAACGTTATATACTATAACGTTATGAAGGAATATCGTTATACTGCATCACTATATGACGTATAACGTTGTATTGCATCACTATGGGACGTATAACGTTATATCGCATTACAGAATGACGTATAACGTTATATAGCTTCGCTTTATGACGTATAATGTTATGAACTATTAGGTTATAACGTATAACGTTATATTGCATCACTATATGACGTATAACGTCATATTGCATGACTATATGACGTATAACGATATATTGCATTACTAAATGACGTATAATGTTATATAGCTTCTCTTTATGACGTATATCATTATGAACTATTCCGTTATAACGTATAACGCTATATTGCATCACTATATGACATATAACGTTAAATTGCATCACTATAGGACGTATTACGTTATATACTATTACGTTATAACGTATAACGTTATACTGCATCACTATAGCACGTATAACGATATATCGCATTACTGAATGACGTATAACGTTATATAGCTTCTCTTTATGACGTATAACGTTATGAACTATTCCGTTATAACGTATAACGCTATATTGCATGACTATATGACGTATAACGTCATATTGCATGACTATAGGACGTATAACGCTATATTGCATCACTATATGACGTATAACGCTATATTGCATCACTATAGGACGTAAACGTTATATCGCATTACTGAATGTCGTATAACGTTATATAGCTTCTCTTTATGACGTATAACGTTATGAACTATTCCGTTATAACGGATAACGTTACGTTGCATCATTATATGACGTATAACGTCATATTGCATGACTACAGGACGTATAACGTTATATTGCATCACTATAGGATGTAATACGTTATGATATATTACGTTATTACGTATAACGTTTTATTGCATGACTATATGACGTATAACGTCATATTGCATGACTATAGGACGTATAACGTTATATTGCTTCACTACATGACGTATAACGCTATATTGCACACTACAGGACGTATTACGTTATATACTATTACGTTATAACGTATAAAGTTATACTGCATCACTGTAGCACGTATAACGTTTTATTGCATCACTATATGACGTATAACGTCATATTGCATGACTACAGGACGTATAACGTTATATTGCTTCACTACATGACGTATAACGCTATATTGCATCACTATAGGACGTATTACGTTATATACTATTACGTTATAACGTATAACGTTATACTGCATCACTATATGACGTATAACGATATATTGCATTACTAAATGACGGAAAACGTTATATAGCTTCTCTTTATGACGTGTAACGTTATGAACTATTACGTTATAACGTATAACGTTATATTGCATCACTGTATGATGTATAACGTCATATTGCATGACTACAGGACGTATAAAGTTATAATGCATCACTATAGGACGTATAACGTTATATTGCATCACTATATGTCGTAGAACGTTATATTGTATTACTAAATGACGTATAACGTGATATAGCTTCTCTTTATGACGTGTAACGTTATGAACTATTACGTTATAACGGATAACGTTATATTGCATCACTATATGACGTATAACGTCATATTGCATGACTATAGGTCGTATAACGTTATATTGCATCACTACATAACGTATAACGTTATATTGCATCACTATATGACGTATAACGTCATATTGTATGACTACAGGACGAATTACGTTGTATACTATTACGTTAGAACGTATAACGTTATATTGCATCACTATATGACGTATAACGTTATATTGCATCACTATATGTCGTAGAACGTTATATTGTATTACTAAATGACGTATAACGTTATATAGCTTCTCTCTATGACGTGTAACGTTATGAACTATTACGTTATACTGTATAACGTTATATTGCACCACTATTGATCGTATAACGTTATATACTATTACGCTATAACGTATAACGTTGTATTGCATCACTATAGGACGTAAACGTTATATCGCATTACTGAATGTCGTATAACGTTATATAGCTTCTCTTTATGACGTATAACGTTATGAACTATTCCGTTATAACTTATAACGCTATATTGCATGACTATATGACCTATAACGTCATATTGCATGACTATAGGACGTATTACGTTATATACTATTACGTTATAACGTATAACGTTATACTGCATCACTATAGCACGTATAACGTTATATCGCATTACTGAATGACGTATAACGTTATATAGCTTCTCTTTATGACGTATAACGTTATGAACTATTCCGTTATAACGTATAACGCTATATTGCATGACTATATGACGTATAACGTCATATTGCATGACTATAGGACGTATAACGCTATATTGCATCACTATATGACGTATAACGTTATATTGCATGACTATAGGACGTATAACATTATATTGCATCACTACATGACGTATAACGTTATATTGCATCACTATAGGACGTATTACGTTATATACTATTACGTTATAACGTATAACGTTATACTGCATCACTATATGACGTATAACGATATATTGCATTACTAAATGACGTATAACGTTATATAGCTTCTCTTTATGACGTGTAACGTTATGAACTATTACGTTATAGCGTATAACGTTATATTGCACCACTATTGATCGTATAACGTTATATACTATTACGCTATAACGTATAACGTTGTATTGCATCACTATAGGACGTAAACGTTATATCGCATTACTGAATGTCGTATAACGTTATATAGCTTCTCTTTATGACGTATAACGTTATGAACTATTCCGTTATAACTTATAACGCTATATTGCATTTCTATATGACGTATAACGTCACATTGCATGACTATAGGACGTATTACGTTATATACTATTACGTTATAACGTATAACGTTATACTGCATCACTATAGCACGTATAACGTTATATCGCATTACTGAATGACGTATAACGTTATATAGCTTCTCTTTATGACGTATAACGTTATGAACTATTACGTTATAACGTATAACGTTATATTGCATCATATATGACGTATAACGTCATATTGCATGACTACAGGACGTATAAAGTTATATTGCATCACTATATGACGTATAACGTTATATTGCTTCACTATATGTCGTAGAACGTTACATTGTATTACTGAATGACGTATAACGTTATATAGCTTCTCTTTATGACGTATAACGTTATGAACTATTCCGTTATAACTTATAACGCTATATTGCATGACTATATGACGTATAACGTCATATTGCATGACTATAGGACGTATTACGTTATATTGCTTCACTACATGACGTATAACGTTATACTGCATCACTATAGCACGTATAACGTTATATCGCATTACCGAATGACGTATAATGTTATATAGCTCCTCTTTATGACGTATAACGTTATGAACTATTACGTTATAACGTATAACGTTATATTGCATCACTATATGACGTATAACGTCATATTGCATGACTATAGGACGTATAACGTTATATTGCATCACTACATAACGTATAACGTTATATTGCATCACTATATGACGTATAACGATATATTGCATTACTAAATGAAGTATAACGTTATATTGCATCACTGTATGCCGTATAACGTTATATACTATAACGTTATGAAGGAATATCGTTATACTGCATCACTATATGACGTATAACGTTATATTGCATGACTATAGGACGTATAACGTTATATTGCATGACTACAGGACGTATAACGTTATATTGCATCACTATAGGATGTAATACGTTATGATATATTACGTTATTACGTATAACGTTTTATTGCATGACTATATGACGTATAACGTCATATTGCATGACTATAGGACGTATAACGTTATATTGCTTCACTACATGACGTATAACGCTATATTGCATCACTACAGGACGTATAACGTTATATTGCATCTCTATAGGATGTAATACGTTATGATATATTACGTTATTACGTATAACGTTTTATTGCATGACTATATGACGTTTAACGTCATATTGCATGACTATAGGACGCATAACGTTATATTGCTTCACTACATGACGTATAACGCTATATTGCATCACTATAGGACGTATTACGTTATATACTATTACGTTATAACGTATAACGTTATACTGCATCGCTATTGCACGTATAACGTTATATCGCATTACTGAATGACGTATATCGTTATATAGCTTCTCTTTATGACGTATAACGTTATGAACTATTATGTTATAACGTATAACGTTATATTGCATCACTATATGACGTATAACGATATATTGCATTACTAAATGACGTATAACGTTATATTGCATCACTATATGACGTATAACGTTATATACTATAACGTTATGAAGGAATATCGTTATACTGCATCACTATATGACGTATAACGTTATATTGCATGACTAGAGGACGTATAACGTTATATTGCATCACTATATGACGTATAACGTCATATTGTATGATTACAGGACGAATAACGTTATATTGCATTACTAAATGACGTATAACGTTATATTGCATCATTATATGACGTATAACGTTATATACTATAACGTTATGAAGGAATATCGTTATACTGCATCACTGTATGACGTATAACGTTATATTGCATCACTATAGGACGTATTACGTTGTATACTATTACGTTAGAACGTATAAGGTTATATTGCATCACTATTGATCGTATAACGTTATATAATATTACGCTATAACGTATAACGTTGTATTGCATCAGTATAGGACGTAAACGTTATATCGCATTACTGAATGACGTATAACGTTATATAGCTTCTCTTTATGACGTATAACGTTATGAACTATTCCGTTATAACGTATAACGCTATATTGCATGACTATATGACGTATAACGTCATATTGCATGACTATAGGACGTATAACGCTATATTGCAACACTATGTGCCGTATAACGTTAAATTGCATCACTATAGGACGTATTACGTTATATACTATTACGTTATAACGTATAACGTTATACTGCATCACTATATGACGTATAACGATATATTGCATTACTAAATGACGTATAACGTTATATAGCTTCTCTTTATGACGTGTAACGTTATGAACTATTACGTTATAACGTATAACGTTATATTGCATCACTATATGACGTATAACGTCATATTGCATCACTATAGGACGTATAACGTTATATTGCATCACTACATAACGTGTAACGTTATATTGCATCACTATATGACGTATAACGATATATTGCATTACTAAATGACTTATAACGTTATATTGCATCACTATATGCCGTATAACGTTATATACTATAACGTTATGAAGGAATATCGTTATACTGCATCACTATATGACGTATAACGTTATATTGCATGACTATAGGACGTATAACGCAATATTGCATCACTATGTGCCGTATAACGTTAAATTGCATCACTATAGGACGTATTACGTTATATACTATTACGTTATAACGTATAACGTTATACTGCATCACTATATGACGTATAACGATATATTGCATTACTAAATGACGTATAACGTTATATTGCACCACTATTGATCGTATAACGTTATATACTATTACGCTATAACGTATAACGTTGTATTGCATCACTATAGGACGTAAACGTTATATTGCATCACTGTATGACGTATAACGTCATATTGCATGACTATAGGACGTATAACGTTATATTGCATCACTACATAACGTATAACGTTATATTGCATCACTATATGACGTATAACGATATATTGCATTACTAAATGACGTATAACGTTATATTGTATCACTATATGCCGTATAACGTTATATACTATAACGTTATGAAGGAATATCGTTATACTGCATCACTATATGACGTATAACGTTATATTGCATGACTATAGGACGTATAACGTTATATTGCATCACTATATGACGTATAACGTTATATAGCTTCTCTTTATGACGTGTAACGTTATGAACTATTACGTTATAGCATATAACGTTATATTGCACCACTATTGATCGTATAACGTTATATACTATTACGCTATAACGTATAACGTTGTATTGCATCACTATAGGACGTAAACGTTATATCGCATTACTGAATGTCGTATAACGTTATATAGCTTCCCTTTATGACGTATAACGTTATGAACTATTCCGTTATAACTTATAACGCTATATTGCATGACTATATGACGTATAACGTCATATTGCATGACTATAGGACGTATTACGTTATATACTATTACGTTATAACGCATAACGTTATACTGCATCACTATAGCACGTATAACGTTATATCGCATTACTGAATGACGTATAACGTTATATAGCTTCTCTTTATGACGTATAACGTTATGAACTATTCCGTTATAACTTATAACGCTATATTGCATGACTATATGACGTATAACGTCATATTGCATGACTATAGGATCTATAACGTTATATTGCATCACTATATGACGTATAACGTTATATTGCACCACTATAGGACGTATTACGTTATATACTATCACGTTATAACGTATAACGTTATATTGCATCACTATATGACGTATAACGATATATTGCATTACTAAATGACGTATAACGTTATATAGCTTCTCTTTATGACGTGTAACGTTATGAACTATTACGTTATAGCGTATAACGTTATATTGCATCACTATATGACGTATAACGATATATTGCATCACTATATGTCGTAGAACGTTATATTGTATTACTAAATGACGTATAACGTTATATAGCTTTTCTTTATGACGTGTAACGTTATGAACTATTACGTTATAGCGTATAACGTTATATTGCATCACTATATGACGTATAACGTCATATTGCATGACTATAGGACGTATAACGTTATATTGCTTCACTACATGACGTATAACGCTATATTGCATCACTATAGGTTGTAATACGTTATGACATATTACGTTATTACGTATAACGTTTTATTGCATCACTATATGACGTAGAATGTTATACTGCATCACTATATGACGTATAACGTCATATTGCATGACTATAGCACGTATAACGTTATATTGCTTCACTACATGACGTATAACGCTATATTGCATCACTATCGGTTGTAATACGTTATGATATATTACGTTATTACGTATAACGTTATACTGCATCACTATAGCACGTATAACGTTATATCGCATTGCTGAATGACGTATAACGTTATATAGCTTCTCTTTATGACGTATAACGTTATGAACTATTACGTTATAACGTATAACGTTATATTGCATCACTATAGGACGTATTACGTTATATACTATTACGTTATAACGTATAACGTTATACTGCATCACTATATGACATATAACGATATATTGCAATACTAAATGACGTATAACGTTATATAGCTTCTCTTTATGACGTGTAACGTTATGAACTATTACGTTATAACGTATAACGTTATATTGCATCACTATATGACGTATAACGTCATATTGCATGACTATAGAACGTATAACGTTATACTGCTTCACTACATGACGTATAACGCTATATTGCATCACTATAGGACGTATTACGTTATATACTATTACGTTATAACGTATAACGTTATACTGCATCACTATAGCACGTATAACGTTATATCGCATTACTGAATGACGTATAACGTTATATAGCTTCTCTTTATGACGTATAACGTTATGAACTATTACGTTATAACGCATAACGTTTAATTGCATCACTATATGACGTATAACGTCATATTGCATGACTATAGGACGTATAACGTTATATTGCATCACTACATGACGTGTAACGTTATATTGCACAACTATAGGACGTATAACGTTATATTGCATCACTATATGACATATAACGATATATTGCATTACTAAATGACGTATAACGTTATGTAGCTTCTCTTTATGACGTGTAACGTTATGAACTATTACGTTATAACGGATAACGTTATATTGCATCACTATATGACGTATAACGTCATATTGCATGACTACAGGACGTATAACGTTATATTGCATCACTATAGGATGTAATACGTCATGATATATTACGTTATTACGTATAACGTTTTATTGCATGACTATATGACGTATAACGTCATATTGCATGACTATAGGACGTATAACGTTATATTGCTTCACTACATGACGTATAACGCTATATTGCATCACTATAGGACGTATTACGTTATATACTATTACGTTATAACGTATAACGTTATACTGCATCACTATAGCACGTATAACGTTATATCGCATTACTGAATGACATATAACGTTATATAGCTTCTCTTTATGACGTATAACGTTATGAACTATTACGTTATAACGTATAACGTTATATTGCATCACTATATGACGTACAACGTCATATTGCATGACTATAGGTCGTATAACGTTATATTGCATCACTACATGACGTATAACGTTATATTGCATCACTATAGGACGTATTACGTTATATACTATTACGTTATAACGGATAACGTTATACTGCATCACAGTAGCACGTATAACGTTATATCGAATTACTGAATGACGTATAACGTTATATAGCTTCTCTTTATGACGTGTAACGTTATGAACTATTACGTTATAGCGTATAACGTTATATTACATCACTATATGACGTATAACGTCATATTGCATGACTATAGGACGTATAACGTTATATTGCATTACTATATGACGTATAACGTTATATTGCATCAATATAGGACATATTACGTTATATACTATTACGTTAGAACGTATAACGTTATATTGCATCACTATATGACGTATAACGTTATATTTCATCACTATATGACGTATGAAGTTATATTGCATTACTAAATGACGTATAACGGTATATAGCTTCTCTTTATGACGGATAACGTTATGAACTACTACGCTATAACATATAACGTTATACTGCATCACTATATGACGTATAACGATATATTGCATTACTAAATGACGGAAAACGTTATATAGCTTCTCTTTATGACGTGTAACGTTATGAACTATTACGTTATAACGTATAACGTTATATTGCATCACTGTATGATGTATAACGTCATATTGCATGACTACAGGACGTATAAAGTTATAATGCATCACTATAGGACGTATAACGTTATATTGCATCACTATATGTCGTAGAACGTTATATTGTATTACTAAATGACGTATAACGTGATATAGCTTCTCTTTATGACGTGTAACGTTATGAACTATTACGTTATAACGGATAACGTTATATTGCATCACTATATGACGTATAACGTCATATTGCATGACTATAGGTCGTATAACGTTATATTGCATCACTACATAACGTATAACGTTATATTGCATCACTATATGACGTATAACGATATATTGCATTACTAAATGACGTATAACGTTATATTGCATCACTATATGCCGTATAACGTTATATACTATAACGTTATGAAGGAATATCGTTATACTGCATCACTATATGACGTATAACGTTATATTGCATGACTATAGGACGTATAACGTTATATTGCATCACTATATGACGTATAACGTCATATTGTATGACTACAGGACGAATTACGTTGTATACTATTACGTTAGAACGTATAACGTTATATTGCATCACTATATGACGTATAACGTTATATTGCATCACTATATGTCGTAGAACGTTATATTGTATTACTAAATGACGTATAACGTTATATAGCTTCTCTTTATGACGTGTAACGTTATGAACTATTACGTTATACTGTATAACGTTATATTGCACCACTATTGATCGTATAACGTTATATACTATTACGCTATAACGTATAACGTTGTATTGCATCACTATAGGACGTAAACGTTATATCGCATTACTGAATGTCGTATAACGTTATATAGCTTCTCTTTATGACGTATAACGTTATGAACTATTCCGTTATAACTTATAACGCTATATTGCATGACTATATGACCTATAACGTCATATTGCATGACTATAGGACGTATTACGTTATATACTATTACGTTATAACGTATAACGTTATACTGCATCACTATAGCACGTATAACGTTATATCGCATTACTGAATGACGTATAACGTTATATAGCTTCTCTTTATGACGTATAACGTTATGAACTATTCCGTTATAACGTATAACGCTATATTGCATGACTATATGACGTATAACGTCATATTGCATGACTATAGGACGTATAACGCTATATTGCATCACTATATGACGTATAACGTTATATTGCATGACTATAGGACGTATAACGTTATATTGCATCACTACATGACGTATAACGTTATATTGCATCACTATAGGACGTATTACGTTATATACTATTACGTTATAACGTATAACGTTATACTGCATCACTATATGACGTATAACGATATATTGCATTACTAAATGACGTATAACGTTATATAGCTTCTCTTTATGACGTGTAACGTTATGAACTATTACGTTATAGCGTATAACGTTATATTGCACCACTATTGATCGTATAACGTTATATACTATTACGCTATAACGTATAACGTTGTATTGCATCACTATAGGACGTAAACGTTATATCGCATTACTGAATGTCGTATAACGTTATATAGCTTCTCTTTATGACGTATAACGTTATGAACTATTCCGTTATAACTTATAACGCTATATTGCATGACTATATGACGTATAACGTCACATAGCATGACTATAGGACGTATTACGTTATATACTATTACGTTATAACGTATAACGTTATACTGCATCACTATAGCACGTATAACGTTATATCGCATTACTGAATGACGTATAACGTTATATAGCTTCTCTTTATGACGTATAACGTTATGAACTATTACGTTATAACGTATAACGTTATATTGCATCATATATGACGTATAACGTCATATTGCATGACTACAGGACGTATAAAGTTATATTGCATCACTATATGACGTATAACGTTATATTGCTTCACTATATGTCGTAGAACGTTACATTGTATTACTGAATGACGTATAACGTTATATAGCTTCTCTTTATGACGTATAACGTTATGAACTATTCCGTTATAACTTATAACGCTATATTGCATGACTATATGACGTATAACGTCATATTGCATGACTATAGGACGTATTACGTTATATACTATTACGTTATAACGTATAACGTTATACTGCATCACTATAGCACGTATAACGTTATATCGCATTACCGAATGACGTATAATGTTATATAGCTCCTCTTTATGACGTATAACGTTATGAACTATTACGATATAACGTATAACGTTATATTGCATCACTATATGACGTATAACGTCATATTGCATGACTATAGGACGTATAACGTTATATTGCATCACTACATAACGTATAACGTTATATTGCATCACTATATGACGTATAACGTTATATTGCATTACTAAATGAAGTATAACGTTATATTGCATCACTGTATGCCGTATAACGTTATATACTATAACGTTATGAAGGAATATCGTTATACTGCATCACTATATGACGTATAACGTTATATTGCATGACTATAGGACGTATAACGTTATATTGCATGACTACAGGACGTATAACGTTATATTGCATCACTATAGGATGTAATACGTTATGATATATTACGTTATTACGTATAACGTTTTATTGCATGACTATATGACGTATAACGTCATATTGCATGACTATAGGACGTATAACGTTATATTGCTTCACTACATGACGTATAACGCTATATTGCATCACTACAGGACGTATAACGTTATATTGCATCTCTATAGGATGTAATACGTTATGATATATTACGTTATTACGTATAACGTTTTATTGCATGACTATATGACGTTTAACGTCATATTGCATGACTATAGGACGCATAACGTTATATTGCTTCACTACATGACGTATAACGCTATATTGCATCACTATAGGACGTATTACGTTATATACTATTACGTTATAACGTATAACGTTATACTGCATCACTATTGCACGTATAACGTTATATCGCATTACTGAATGACGTATAACGTTATATAGCTTCTCTTTATGACGTATAACGTTATGAACTATTATGTTATAACGTATAACGTTATATTGCATCACTATATGACGTATAACGATATATTGCATTACTAAATGACGTATAACGTTATATTGCATCACTATATGACGTATAACGTTATATACTATAACGTTATGAAGGAATATCGTTATACTGCATCACTATATGACGTATAACGTTATATTGCATGACTAGAGGACGTATAACGTTATATTGCATCACTATATGACGTATAACGTCATATTGTATGATTACAGGACGAATAACGTTATATTGCATTACTAAATGACGTATAACGTTATATTGCATCATTATATGACGTATAACGTTATATACTATAACGTTATGAAGGAATATCGTTATACTGCATCACTGTATGACGTATAACGTTATATTGCATCACTATAGGACGTATTACGTTGTATACTATTACGTTAGAACGTATAAGGTTATATTGCATCACTATTGATCGTATAACGTTATATAATATTACGCTATAACGTATAACGTTGTATTGCATCAGTATAGGACGTAAACGTTATATCGCATTACTGAATGACGTATAACGTTATATAGCTTCTCTTTATGACGTATAACGTTATGAACTATTCCGTTATAACGTATAACGCTATATTGCATGACTATATGACGTATAACGTCATATTGCATGACTATAGGACGTATAACGCTATATTGCAACACTATATGACGTATAACGTTATATTGCATGACTATAGGACCTATAACGTTATATTGCATCACTACATGACGTATAACGTTATATTGCATCACTATAGGACGTATTACGTTATATACTATTACGTTATAACGTATAACGTTATACTGCATCACTATATGACGTATAACGATATATTGCATTACTAAATGACGTATAACGTTATATAGCTTCTCTTTATGACGTGTAACGTTATGAACTATTACGTTATAACGTATAACGTTATATTGCATCACTATATGACGTATAACGTCATATTGCATCACTATAGGACGTATAACGTTATATTGCATCACTACATAACGTATAACGTTATATTGCATCACTATATGACGTATAACGATATATTGCATTACTAAATGACTTATAACGTTATATTGCATCACTATATGCCGTATAACGTTATATACTATAACGTTATGAAGGAATATCGTTATACTGCATCACTATATGACGTATAACGTTATATTGCATGACTATAGGACGTATAACGCAATATTGCATCACTATGTGCCGTATAACGTTAAATTGCATCACTATAGGACGTATTACGTTATATACTATTACGTTATAACGTATAACGTTATACTGCATCACTATATGACGTATAACGATATATTGCATTACTAAATGACGTATAACGTTATATTGCACCACTATTGATCGTATAACGTTATATACTATTACGCTATAACGTATAACGTTGTATTGCATCACTATAGGACGTAAACGTTATATTGCATCACTGTATGACGTATAACGTCATATTGCATGACTATAGGACGTATAACGTTATATTGCATCACTACATAACGTATAACGTTATATTGCATCACTATATGACGTATAACGATATATTGCATTACTAAATGACGTATAACGTTATATTGCATCACTATATGCCGTATAACGTTATATACTATAACGTTATGAAGGAATATCGTTATACTGCATCACTATATGACGTATAACGTTATATTGCATGACTATAGGACGTATAACGTTATATTGCATCACTATATGACGTATAACGTTATATAGCTTCTCTTTATGACGTGTAACGTTATGAACTATTACGTTATAGCATATAACGTTATATTGCACCACTATTGATCGTATAACGTTATATACTATTACGCTATAACGTATAACGTTGTATTGCATCACTATAGGACGTAAACGTTATATCGCATTACTGAATGTCGTATAACGTTATATAGCTTCCCTTTATGACGTATAACGTTATGAACTATTCCGTTATAACTTATAACGCTATATTGCATGACTATATGACGTATAACGTCATATTGCATGACTATAGGACGTATTACGTTATATACTATTACGTTATAACGTATAACGTTATACTGCATCACTATAGCACGTATAACGTTATATCGCATTACTGAATGACGTATAACGTTATATAGCTTCTCTTTATGACGTATAACGTTATGAACTATTCCGTTATAACTTATAACGCTATATTGCATGACTATATGACGTATAACGTCATATTGCATGACTATAGGATCTATAACGTTATATTGCATCACTATATGACGTATAACGTTATATTGCACCACTATAGGACGTATTACGTTATATACTATCACGTTATAACGTATAACGTTATATTGCATCACTATATGACGTATAACGATATATTGCATTACTAAATGACGTATAACGTTATATAGCTTCTCTTTATGACGTGTAACGTTATGAACTATTACGTTATAGCGTATAACGTTATATTGCATCACTATATGACGTATAACGATATATTGCATCACTATATGTCGTAGAACGTTATATTGTATTACTAAATGACGTATAACGTTATATAGCTTATCTTTATGACGTGTAACGTTATGAACTATTACGTTATAGCGTATAACGCTATATTGCATCACTATATGACGTATAACGTCATATTGCATGACTATAGGACGTATAACGTTATATTGCATCACTATATGACGTATAACGCTATATTGCATCACTATAGGTTGTAATACGTTATGACATATTACGTTATTACGTATAACGTTTTATTGCATCACTATATGACGTAGAATGTTATACTGCATCACTATATGACGTATAACGTCATATTGCATGACTATAGCACGTATAACGTTATATTGCTTCACTACATGACGTATAACGCTATATTGCATCACTATAGGTTGTAATACGTTATGATATATTACGTTATTACGTATAACGTTATACTGCATCACTATAGCACGTATAACGTTATATCGCATTGCTGAATGACGTATAACGTTATATAGCTTCTCTTTATGACGTATAACGTTATGAACTATTACGTTATAACGTATAACGTTATATTGCATCACTATAGGACGTATTACGTTATATACTATTACGTTATAACGTATAACGTTATACTGCATCACTATATGACATATAACGATATATTGCAATACTAAATGACGTATAACGTTATATAGCTTCTCTTTATGACGTGTAACGTTATGAACTATTACGTTATAACGTATAACGTTATATTGCATCACTATATGACGTATAACGTCATATTGCATGACTATAGAACGTATAACGTTATACTGCATCACTATATGACGTATAACGCTATATTGCATCACTATAGGACGTATTACGTTATATACTATTACGTTATAACGTATAACGTTATACTGCATCACTATAGCACGTATAACGTTATATCGCATTACTGAATGACGTATAACGTTATATAGCTTCTCTTTATGACGTATAACGTTATGAACTATTACGTTATAACGCATAACGTTTAATTGCATCACTATATGACGTATAACGTCATATTGCATGACTATAGGACGTATAACGTTATATTGCATCACTACATGACGTGTAACGTTATATTGCACAACTATAGGACGTATAACGTTATATTGCATCACTATATGACATATAACGATATATTGCATTACTAAATGACGTATAACGTTATGTAGCTTCTCTTTATGACGTGTAACGTTATGAACTATTACGTTATAACGGATAACGTTATATTGCATCACTATATGACGTATAACGTCATATTGCATGACTACAGGACGTATAACGTTATATTGCATCACTATAGGATGTAATACGTCATGATATATTACGTTATTACGTATAACGTTTTATTGCATGACTATATGACGTATAACGTCATATTGCATGACTATAGGACGTATAACGTTATATTGCTTCACTACATGACGTATAACGCTATATTGCATCACTATAGGACGTATTACGTTATATACTATTACGTTATAACGTATAACGTTATACTGCATCACTATAGCACGTATAACGTTATATCGCATTACTGAATGACATATAACGTTATATAGCTTCTCTTTATGACGTATAACGTTATGAACTATTACGTTATAATGTATAACGTTATATTGCATCACTATATGACGTACAACGTCATATTGCATGACTATAGGTCGTATAACGTTATATTGCATCACTACATGACGTATAACGTTATATTGCATCACTATAGGACGTACTACGTTATATACTATTACGTTATAACGGATAACGTTATACTGCATCACAGTAGCACGTATAACGTTATATCGAATTACTGAATGACGTATAACGTTATATAGCTTCTCTTTATGACGTGTAACGTTATGAACTATTACGTTATAGCGTATAACGTTATATTACATCACTATATGACGTATAACGTCATATTGCATGACTATAGGACGTATAACGTTATATTGCATTACTATATGACGTATAACGTTATATTGCATCAATATAGGACATATTACGTTATATACTATTACGTTAGAACGTATAACGTTATATTGCATCACTATATGACGTATAACGTTATATTTCATCACTATATGACGTATGAAGTTATATTGCATTACTAAATGACGTATAACGGTATATAGCTTCTCTTTATGACGGATAACGTTATGAACTACTACGCTATAACATATAACGTTATATTGCATCACTATATGACGTATAACGTCATATCGCATGACTATAGGACGTATAACGTTATATTGGATCACTATAGGACGTATTACGTTATGATCTTTTACGTCATAACGTGTAACGTCATATTGCATCACTATATGACGTATAACGTTATATACTATTGCGTTATATCTTATAACGCTACCTTGCATCACTATAGGACATATAACGTTATATTGCATCACTATAGGAAGTATAACGTTATGAAATATTGCGTCATAACGTGTAACGTTATATTGTATCACTATAGGATGTAAAACGTTATTATACATTACGTTATTACGTATAACGTTATATTGCATCACTATATGACGTATAACGTGATATACTATAACGTTATGAAGGAATATAGTTATATTGCCTCACTATATGACGTATAACGTTATATTTCATCACTATTGATCGTATAACGTTATATACTATTACGTTGTAACGTATAACGTTGTATTGCATCACTATAGGACGTATAACGTTATATTGCATCACTGTATGACGTATATCGTTATATACAATTACGTTGTGGAGGAATAACGGTATATGGCATCACTATATGACGTATAACGTTATAGTGCATCACTGTATGACGTATAACGTCATATACTATTACGTCATAACGTATAACGTTATCTTGCATCAGTATAGGACGTATAACGTTATATTGCCTCACTATATGACATATAACTTTATACACTATTACATTATGAAGGAATAACGTTATATTGCATCACTGTATGGCGTATAATGTTTTGTACTATTACGTAATAACGTATAACGTCATATTGCATGACTATAGGACGTATAACGTTAAATTGCATCACTATAAGACGTATAACGTTATATTGGATCATTATAGGACGTATTACGTTATATACTATTACGTTATACCTTATAACGCTACCTTGCATCACTATAGGACATATAACGCTATATTGCATCACTGTAGGACGTATAACGTTACGAAATATTGCGTCATAACGTGTAACGTTATATTGCATCGCTATAGGATGTAAAATGTTCTGATATATTACGTTATTACGTATAACGTTATATTGCATCAATATATGACGTATAACGTTATATACTATAACTTTATGAAGGAATATAGTTATATTGCATCACTATATGACGTATAACGTTATACTGCATCACTATATGACGTATAACGATATATTGCATTACTAAATGACGTATAACATTATATAGCTTCTCTTTATGACGTATAACGTTATATTGCATCACTATATAACGTATAACGTCATATTGCATGACTATAGGACGTATAACGTTATATTGCATCACTATAGGACGTATAACGTTATATAGTATTACCTTATGACGTATAACGTTGTATTGCATCACTATGGGACGTATAACGTTATATCGCATTACAGAATGACGTATAACGTTATATAGCTTCGCTTTATGACGTATAATGTTATGAACTATTACGTTATAACGTATAACGTTATATTGCATCACTATATGACGTATAACGTCATATTGCATGACTATAGGACGTATAACGTTATATTGCATCACTATAGGACGTATAACGTTATATAGTATTACCTTATAACGTATAACGTTGTATTGCATCACTATGGGACGTATAACGTATATCGCATTACAGAATGACGTATAACGTTATATAGCTTCGCTTTATGACGTATAATGTTATGAACTATTACGTTATAACGTACAACGTTATATAGCATCACTATATGACGTATAACGTCATACTGCATGACTATAGGACGTATAACGTTATATTGCATCACTATAGGACGTATAACGTTATATAGTATTACCTTATAACGTATAACGTTGTATTGCATCACTATTGGACGTATGACGTTATATCGCATTACAGAATGACGTATAACGTTATATAGCTTCGCTTTATGACGTATAATGTTATGAACTATTACGTTATAACGTATAACGTTATATTGCATCACTATATGACGTATAACGTCATATTGCATGACTATAGGACGTATAGCGTTATATTGCATCACTATATGACGTATAACGTTATATTGCATCACTATAGGGCGTATTACGTTATATACTATTAAGTTATAACTTATAACGTTGTATTGCATCACTATAGGGCGTATAACGTTATATCGCATTACTGAATGAAGTATAACATTATATAGCTTCGCTTTATGACGTATAATGTTATGAACTATTACGTTATAACTTATAACGTTATATTGCATCACTATATGACGTATAACGTCATATTGCATGACTATAGGACGTATTACGTTATGATCTTTTACGTCATAACGTGTAACGTTATATTGCATCACTATATGACGTATAACGATATATTGCATTACTAAATGACGTATAACGTTATATTGCATCACTATATGACGTATAACGTTATATACTATAACGTTATGAAGGAATATCGTTATACTGCATCACTATATGACGTATAACGTTGTATTGCATCACTATGGGACGTATAACGTATATCGCATTACAGAATGACGTATAACGTTATATAGCTTCGCTTTATGACGTATAATGTTATGAACTATTAGGTTATAACGTATAACGTTATATTGCATCACTATATGACGTATAACGTCATATTGCATGACTATATGACGTATAACGATATATTGCATTACTAAATGACGTATAATGTTATATAGCTTCTCTTTATGACGTATATCATTATGAACTATTCCGTTATAACGTATAACGCTATATTGCATGACTATATGACGTATAACGTCATATTGCATGACTATAGGACGTATAACGCTATATTGCATCACTATATGACATATAACGTTAAATTGCATCACTATAGGACGTATTACGTTATATACTATTACGTTATAACGTATAACGTTATACTGCATCACTATAGCACGTATAACGTTATATCGCATTACTGAATGACGTATAACGTTATATAGCTTCTCTTTATGACGTATAACGTTATGAACTATTCCGTTATAATGTATAACGCTATATTGCATGACTATATGACGTATAACGTCATATTGCATGACTATAGGACGTATAACGCTATATTGCATCACTATATGACGTATAACGCTATATTGCATCACTATAGGACGTAAACGTTATATCGCATTACTGAATGACGTATAACGTTATATAGCTTCTCTTTATGACGTATAACGTTATGAACTATTCCGTTATTACGTATAACGTTTTATTGCATGACTATATGACGTATAACGTCATATTGCATGACTATAGGACGTATAACGTTATATTGCTTCACTACATGACGTATAACGCTATATTGCATCACTACAGGACGTATTACGTTATATACTATTACGTTATAACGTATAAAGTTATACTGCATCACTATAGCACGTATAACGTTTTATTGCACCACTATAGGACGTATTACGTTATATACTATTACGTTATAACGTATAACGTTATACTGCATCACTATATGACGTATAACGATATATTGCATTACTAAATGACGGAAAACGTTATATAGCTTCTCTTTATGACGTGTAACGTTATGAACTATTACGTTATAACGTATAACGTTATATTGCATCACTGTATGATGTATAACGTCATATTGCATGACTACAGGACGTATAAAGTTATAATGCATCACTATAGGACGTATAACGTTATATAGTATTACCTTATAACGTATAACGTTGTATTGCATCACTATGGGACGTATAACGTATATCGCATTACAGAATGACGTATAACGTTATATAGCTTCGCTTTATGACGTATAATGTTATGAACTATTACGTTATAACGTATAACGTTATATTGCATCACTATATGACGTATAACGTCATATTGCATGACTATAGGACGTATAACGTTATATTGCATCACTATAGGACGTATAACGTTATATAGTATTACCTTATAACGTATAACGTTGTATTGCATCACTATTGGACGTATGACGTTATATCGCATTACAGAATGACGTATAACGTTATATAGCTTCGCTTTATGACGTATAATGTTATGAACTATTACGTTATAACGTATAACGTTATATTGCATCACTATATGACGTATAACGTCATATTGCATGACTATAGGACGTATAGCGTTATATTGCATCACTATATGACGTATAACGTTATATTGCATCACTATAGGGCGTATTACGTTATATACTATTAAGTTATAACTTATAACGTTGTATTGCATCACTATAGGGCGTATAACGTTATATCGCATTACTGAATGAAGTATAACATTATATAGCTTCGCTTTATGACGTATAATGTTATGAACTATTACGTTATAACTTATAACGTTATATTGCATCACTATATGACGTATAACGTCATATTGCATGACTATAGGACGTATAACGTTATATTGCATCACTATCAGACGTATAACGTTATATTGCATCACTATCAGACGTATAACGTTATATTGGATCACTATATTACGTATTACGTTATGATCTTTTACGTCATAACGTGTAACGTTATATTGCATCACTATATGACGTATAACGACATATTGCATTACTAAATGACGTATAACGTTATATTGCATCACTATATGACGTATAACGTTATATACTATAACGTTATGAAGGAATATCGTTATACTGCATCACTATATGACGTATAACGTTGTATTGCATCACTATGGGACGTATAACGTATATCGCATTACAGAATGACGTATAACGTTATATAGCTTCGCTTTATGACGTATAATGTTATGAACTATTAGGTTATAACGTATAACGTTATATTGCATTACTATATGACGTATAACGTTATATTGCATCAATATAGGACATATTACGTTATATACTATTACGTTAGAACGTATAACGTTATATTGCATCACTATATGACGTATTACGTTATGATCTTTTACGTCATAACGTGTAACGTTATATTGTATCACTATAGGATGTAAAACGTTATTATACATTACGTTATTACGTATAACGTTATATTGCATCACTATATGACGTATAACGTGATATACTATAACGTTATGAAGGAATATAGTTATATTGCCTCACTATATGACGTATAACGTTATATTGCATCACTATTGATCGTATAACGTTATATACTATTACGTTGTAACGTATAACGTTGTATTGCATCACTATAGGACGTATAACGTTATATTGCATCACTGTATGACGTATATCGTTATATACAATTACGTTGTGGAGGAATAACGGTATATGGCATCACTATATGACGTATAACGTTATAGTGCATCACTGTATGACGTATAACGTCATATACTATTACGTCATAACGTATAACGTTATCTTGCATCAGTATAGGACGTATAACGTTATATTGCCTCACTATATGACATATAACTTTATACACTATTACATTATGAAGGAATAACGTTATATTGCATCACTGTATGACGTATAATGTTTTGTACTATTACGTAATAACGTATAACGTCATATTGCATGACTATAGGACGTATAACGTTAAATTGCATCACTATAAGACGTATAACGTTATATTGGATCATTATAGGACGTATTACGTTATATACTATTACGTTATACCTTATAACGCTACCTTGCATCACTATAGGACATATAACGCTATATTGCATCACTGTAGGACGTATAACGTTACGAAATATTGCGTCATAACGTGTAACGTTATATTGCATCGCTATAGGATGTAAAATGTTCTGATATATTACGTTATTACGTATAACGTTATATTGCATCAATATATGACGTATAACGTTATATACTATAACTTTATGAAGGAATATAGTTATATTGCATCACTATATGACGTATAACGTTATACTGCATCACTATATGACGTATAACGATATATTGCATTACTAAATGACGTATAACATTATATAGCTTCTCTTTATGACGTATAACGTTATATTGCATCACTATATAACGTATAACGTCATATTGCATGACTATAGGACGTATAGCGTTATATTTCATCTCTATATGACGTAAAACGGTATATTGCATCACTATTGGACGTATTACGTTATATACTATTACTTTGTGACATATAGCGATATATAATATTACGTTTTAACGTAAAACGTTACATACTATTACCTTATGACATTTAACGTTACGTACTATTACGTCATAACGTATAACGATATATTGCATTACTATATAATGTATAACGATTTATACTATTACGTTATAACGTATAACGCTGTATTGCATCACTATAGGACGTATAACGTTATATACTATTACGTTATAACGTATAACGTTATATTGCATCACTATTGATGGTATAACGTTATATACTATTACGTTATAACGTATAACGTTATGTTGCACCACATATGGCGTATAACGTTATATACTATTACAGTATGAAGGAATAACGTTATATTGCATCACTGTATGACGTATAACGTTTTGTACTATTACGCAATAACGTATAACGTCATATTGCACGACTATAGGACGTATAAAGTTATGAAATATTGCGTCATAACGTGTAACGTTATATTGCACCACTATAGGATGTAAAACGTTATGATACATTACGTTATTACGTATAACGTTACATTGCATTACTGAATGACCTATAACGTTATATAGCTCCTCTTTATGACGTATAACGTTATGAACTATTACGTTATTACGTATAACGCTGTATTGCATCACTATAGGACGTATAAAGTTATGAACTATTACGTCATAACGTGTAACATAATATTGCATCACTATAGGACGCATTACGTTATGATCTCTTACGTCATAACGTGTAACGTTATACTGCATCACTATATGACGTATAACGTTATATTGCATCACTATATGACGTATAACGTTATATAGCTTCGCTTTATGACGTATAATGTTATGAACTATTACGTTATAACGTATAACGTTATATAGCATCACTATATGACGTATAACGTCATATTGCATGACTATAGGACGTATAACGTTATATTGCATCACTATAGGACGTATAACGTTATATAGTATTACCTTATAACGTATAACGTTGTATTGCATCACTATGGGACGTATAACGTTATATCGCATTACAGAATGACGTATAACGTTATATAGCTTCGCTTTATGACGTATAATGTTATGAACTATTACGTTATAACGTATAACGTTATATTGCATCACTATATGACGTATAACGTCATATTGCATGACTATAGGACGTATAACGTTATATTGCATCACTATAGGACGTATAACGTTATATAGTATTACCTTATAACGTATAACGTTGTATTGCATCACTATGGGACGTATAACGTATATCGCATTACAGAATGACGTATAACGTTATATAGCTTCGCTTTATGACGTATAATGTTATGAACTATTACGTTATAACGTACAACGTTATATAGCATCACTATATGACGTATAACGTCATATTGCATGACTATAGGACGTATAACGTTATATTGCATCACTATAGGACGTATAACGTTATATAGTATTACCTTATAACGTATAACGTTGTATTGCATCACTATTGGACGTATGACGTTATATCGCATTACAGAATGACGTATAACGTTATATAGCTTCGCTTTATGACGTATAATGTTATGAACTATTACGTTATAACGTATAACGTTATATTGCATCACTATATGACGTATAACGTCATATTGCATGACTATAGGACGTATAGCGTTATATTGCATCACTATATGACGTATAACGTTATATTGCATCACTATAGGGCGTATTACGTTATATACTATTAAGTTATAACTTATAACGTTGTATTGCATCACTATAGGGCGTATAACGTTATATCGCATTACTGAATGAAGTATAACATTATATAGCTTCGCTTTATGACGTATAATGTTATGAACTATTACGTTATAACTTATAACGTTATATTGCATCACTATATGACGTATAACGTCATATTGCATGACTATAGGACGTATAACGTTATATTGCATCACTATCAGACGTATAACGTTATATTGCATCACTATCAGACGTATAACGTTATATTGGATCACTATAGGACGTATTACGTTATGATCTTTTACGTCATAACGTGTAACGTTATATTGCATCACTATATGACGTATAACGATATATTGCATTACTAAATGACGTATAACGTTATATTGCATCACTATATGACGTATAACGTTATATACTATAACGTTATGAAGGAATATCGTTATACTGCATCACTATATGACGTATAACGTTGTATTGCATCACTATGGGACGTATAACGTATATCGCATTACAGAATGACGTATAACGTTATATAGCTTCGCTTTATGACGTATAATGTTATGAACTATTAGGTTATAACGTATAACGTTATATTGCATCACTATATGACGTATAACGTCATATTGCATGACTATATGACGTATAACGATATATTGCATTACTAAATGACGTATAATGTTATATAGCTTCTCTTTATGACGTATATCATTATGAACTATTCCGTTATAACGTATAACGCTATATTGCATGACTATATGACGTATAACGTCATATTGCATGACTATAGGACGTATAACGCTATATTGCATCACTATATGACATATAACGTTAAATTGCATCACTATAGGACGTATTACGTTATATACTATTACGTTATAACGTATAACGTTATACTGCATCACTATAGCACGTATAACGTTATATCGCATTACTGAATGACGTATAACGTTATATAGCTTCTCTTTATGACGTATAACGTTATGAACTATTCCGTTATAACGTATAACGCTATATTGCATGACTATATGACGTATAACGTCATATTGCATGACTATAGGACGTATAACGCTATATTGCATCACTATATGACGTATAACGCTATATTGCATCACTATAGGACGTAAACGTTATATCGCATTACTGAATGACGTATAACGTTATATAGCTTCTCTTTATGACGTATAACGTTATGAACTATTCCGTTATTACGTATAACGTTTTATTGCATGACTATATGACGTATAACGTCATATTGCATGACTATAGGACGTATAACGTTATATTGCTTCACTACATGACGTATAACGCTATATTGCATCACTATAGGACGTATTACGTTATATACTATTACGTTATAACGTATAAAGTTATACTGCATCACTATAGCACGTATAACGTTTTATTGCACCACTATAGGACGTATTACGTTATATACTATTACGTTATAACGTATAACGTTATACTGCATCACTATATGACGTATAACGATATATTGCATTACTAAATGACGGAAAACGTTATATAGCTTCTCTTTATGACGTGTAACGTTATGAACTATTACGTTATAACGTATAACGTTATATTGCATCACTGTATGATGTATAACGTCATATTGCATGACTACAGGACGTATAAAGTTATAATGCATCACTATAGGACGTATAACGTTATATAGTATTACCTTATAACGTATAACGTTGTATTGCATCACTATGGGACGTATAACGTATATCGCATTACAGAATGACGTATAACGTTATATAGCTTCGCTTTATGACGTATAATGTTATGAACTATTACGTTATAACGTATAACGTTATATTGCATCACTATATGACGTATAACGTCATATTGCATGACTATAGGACGTATAACGTTATATTGCATCACTATAGGACGTATAACGTTATATAGTATTACCTTATAACGTATAACGTTGTATTGCATCACTATTGGACGTATGACGTTATATCGCATTACAGAATGACGTATAACGTTATATAGCTTCGCTTTATGACGTATAATGTTATGAACTATTACGTTATAACGTATAACGTTATATTGCATCACTATATGACGTATAACGTCATATTGCATGACTATAGGACGTATAGCGTTATATTGCATCACTATATGACGTATAACGTTATATTGCATCACTATAGGGCGTATTACGTTATATACTATTAAGTTATAACTTATAACGTTGTATTGCATCACTATAGGGCGTATAACGTTATATCGCATTACTGAATGAAGTATAACATTATATAGCTTCGCTTTATGACGTATAATGTTATGAACTATTACGTTATAACTTATAACGTTATATTGCATCACTATATGACGTATAACGTCATATTGCATGACTATAGGACGTATAACGTTATATTGCATCACTATCAGACGTATAACGTTATATTGCATCACTATCAGACGTATAACGTTATATTGGATCACTATAGGACGTATTACGTTATGATCTTTTACGTCATAACGTGTAACGTTATATTGCATCACTATATGACGTATAACGATATATTGCATTACTAAATGACGTATAACGTTATATTGCATCACTATATGACGTATAACGTTATATACTATAACGTTATGAAGGAATATCGTTATACTGCATCACTATATGACGTATAACGTTGTATTGCATCACTATGGGACGTATAACGTATATCGCATTACAGAATGACGTATAACGTTATATAGCTTCGCTTTATGACGTATAATGTTATGAACTATTAGGTTATAACGTATAACGTTATATTGCATCACTATATGACGTATAACGTCATATTGCATGACTATATGACGTATAACGATATATTGCATTACTAAATGACGTACAATGTTATATAGCTTCTCTTTATGACGTATATCATTATGAACTATTCCGTTATAACGTATAACGCTATATTGCATGACTATATGACGTATAACGTCATATTGCATGACTATAGGACGTATAACGCTATATTGCATCACTATATGACATATAACGTTAAATTGCATCACTATAGGACGTATTACGTTATATACTATTACGTTATAACGTATAACGTTATACTGCATCACTATAGCACGTATAACGTTATATCGCATTACTGAATGACGTATAACGTTATATAGCTTCTCTTTATGACGTATAACGTTATGAACTATTCCGTTATAACGTATAACGCTATATTGCATGACTATATGACGTATAACGTCATATTGCATGACTATAGGACGTATAACGCTATATTGCATCACTATATGACGTATAACGCTATATTGCATCACTATAGGACGTAAACGTTATATCGCATTACTGAATGACGTATAACGTTATATAGCTTCTCTTTATGACGTATAACGTTATGAACTATTCCGTTATTACGTATAACGTTTTATTGCATGACTATATGACGTATAACGTCATATTGCATGACTATAGGACGTATAACGTTATATTGCTTCACTACATGACGTATAACGCTATATTGCATCACTACAGGACGTATTACGTTATATACTATTACGTTATAACGCATAAAGTTATACTGCATCACTATAGCACGTATAACGTTTTATTGCACCACTATAGGACGTATTACGTTATATACTATTACGTTATAACGTATAACGTTATACTGCATCACTATATGACGTATAACGATATATTGCATTACTAAATGACGGAAAACGTTATATAGCTTCTCTTTATGACGTGTAACGTTATGAACTATTACGTTATAACGTATAACGTTATATTGCATCACTGTATGATGTATAACGTCATATTGCATGACTACAGGACGTATAAAGTTATAATGCATCACTATAGGACGTATAACGTTATATTGCATCACTATATGTCGTAGAACGTTATATTGTATTACTAAATGACGTATAACGTGATATAGCTTCTCTTTATGACGTGTAACGTTATGAACTATTACGTTATAACGGATAACGTTATATTGCATCACTATATGACGTATAACGTCATATTGCATGACTATAGGTCGTATAACGTTATATTGCATCAATACATAACGTATAACGTTATATTGCATCACTATATGACGTATAACGATATATTGCATTACTAAATGACGTATAACGTTATATTGCATCACTATATGCCGTATAACGTTATATACTATAACGTTATGAAGGAATATCGTTATACTGCATCACTATATGACGTATAACGTTATATTGCATGACTATAGGACGTATAACGTTATATTGCATCACTATATGACGTATAACGTCATATTGTATGATTACAGGACGAATAACGTTATATTGCATTACTAAATGACGTATAACGTTATATTGCATCATTATATGACGTATAACGTTATATGCTATAACGTTATGAAGGAATATCGTTATACTGCATCACTGTATGACGTATAACGTTATATTGCATCACTATAGGACGTATTACGTTGTATACTATTACGTTAGAACGTATAACGTTATATTGCATCACTATTGATCGTATAACGTTATATACTATTACGCTATAACGTATAACGTTGTATTGCATCAGTATAGGACGTAAACGTTATATCGCATTACTGAATGACGTATAACGTTATATAGCTTCTCTTTATGACGTATAACGTTATGAACTATTCCGTTATAACGTATAACGCTATATTGCATGACTATATGACGTATAACGTCATATTGCATGACTATAGGACGTATAACGCTATCTTGCATCACTATATGACGTATAACGTTATATTGCATGACTATAGGACGTATAACATTATATTGCATCACTACATGACGTATAACGTTATATTGCATCACTATAGGACGTATTACGTTATATACTATTACGTTATAACGTATAACGTTATACTGCATCACTATATGACGTATAACGATATATTGCATTACTAAATGACGTATAACGTTATATAGCTTCTCTTTATGACGTGTAACGTTATGAACTATTACGTTATAACGTATAACGTTATATTGCATCTCTATATGACGTATAACGTCATATTGCATGACTACAGGACGTATAAAGTTATATTGCATCACTATATGACGTTTAACGTTATATTGCATCACTGTATGACGTATAACGTCATATTGCATGACTATAGGACGTATAACGTTATATTGCATCACTACATAACGTATAACGTTATATTGCATCACTATATGACGTATAACGATATATTGCATTACTAAATGACGTATAACGTTATATTGCATCACTATATGCCGTATAACGTTATATACTATAACGTTATGAAGGAATATCGTTATACTGCATCACTATATGACGTATAACGTTATATTGCATGACTATAGGACGTATAACGTTTTATTGCATCACTATATGACGTATAACGTCATATTGTATGACTACAGGACGAATAACGTTGTATACTATTACGTTAGAACGTATAACGTTATATTGCATCACTATATGACGTATAACGTTATATTGCATCACTATATGTCGTAGAACGTTATATTGTTTTACTAAATGACGTATAACGTTATATAGCTTCTCTTTATGACGTGTAACGTTATGAACTATTACGTTATAGCGTATAACGTTATATTGCACCACTATTGATCGTATAACGTTATATACTATTACGCTATAACGTATAACGTTGTATTGCATCACTATAGGACGTAAACGTTATATCGCATTACTGAATGTCGTATAACGTTATATAGCTTCTCTTTATGACGTATGACGTTATGAACTATTCCGTTATAACTTATAACGCTATATTGCATGACTATATGACGTATAACGTCATATTGCAAGACTATAGGACGTATTACGTTATATACTATTACGTTATAACGTATAACGTTATACTGCATCACTATAGCACGTATAACGTTATATCGCATTACTGAATGACGTATAACGTTATATAGCTTCTCTTTATGACGTATAACGTTATGAACTATTACGTTATAACGTATAACGTTATATTACTTCATATATGACGTATAACGTCATATTGCATGACGACAGGACGTATAAAGTTATATTGCATCACTATATGACGTATAACGTTATATTGCTTCACTATATGTCGTAGAACGTTATATTGTATTACTGAATGACGTATAACGTTATATAGCTTCTCTTTATGACGTATAACGTTATGAACTATTCCGTTATAACTTATAACGCTATATTGCATGACTATATGACGTATAACGTCATATTGCATGACTATAGGACGTATTACGTTATATACTATTACGTTATAACGTATAACGTTATACTGCATCACTATAGCTCGTATAACGTTATATCGCATTACTGAATGACGTATAACGTTATATAGCTTCTCTTTATGACGTATAACGTTATGAACTATTACGTTATAACGTATAACGTCATATTGCATGACTATAGGACGTATACCGCTATATTGCATCACTATATGACGTATAACGTTATATCGCATGACTCTAGGACGTATAACGTTATATTGCATCACTACATGACGTATAACGTTATATTGCATCACTATAGGACGTATTACGTTATATACTATTACGTTATAACGTATAACGTTATACTGCATCACTATAGCACGTATAACGTTATATCGCATTACTGAATGACGTATAACGTTATATAGCTCCTCTTTATGACGTATAACGTTATGAACTATTACGTTATAACGTATAACGTTATATTGCATCACTATATGACGTATAACGTCATATTGCATGACTATAGGACGTATAACTTTATATTGCATCACTACATAACGTATAACGTTATATTGCATCACTATATGACGTATAACGATATATTGCATTACTAAATGAAGTATAACGTATATTGCATCACTATATGCCGTATAACGTTATATACTATAACGTTATGTAGGAATATCGTTATACTGCATCACTATATGACGTAATAACGTTATATTGCATGACTATATGACGTATAACGATATATTGCATTACTATATGACGTATAACCGTCATATTGTATGATTACAGGACGAATAACGTTATATTGCATTACTAAATGACGTATAACGTTATATTGCATCATTATATGACGTATAACGTTATATACTATAACGTTATGAAGGAATATCGTTATACTGCATCACTGTATGACGTATAACGTTATATTGCATCACTATTGCACGTATAACGTTATATCGCATTACTGAATGACGTATAACGTTTATGAACTATTACGTTATAACGTATAACGTTATATTGCATCACTATATGACGTATAACGATATATTGCATTACTAAATGACGTATAACGTTATATTTGCATCACTATATGACGTATAACGTTATATTGCATCACTATAAGACGTATAACGTTATATTGCATCATTATAGGACGTATTACGTTATATACTATTACGTTATAACGTATAACGATATACTGCATCACTATATGACGTATAACGTTATATCGCATTACTGAATGACGTATAACGTTATATAGCTCCTCTTTATGACGTATAACGTTATGAACTATTACGTTATAACGTATAACGTTATATTGCATCACTATATGACGTATAACGTCATATTGCATGGACTATAGGACGTATAACGTTATATTGCATCACTACATAACGTATAACGTTATATTGCATCACTATATGACGTATAACGATATATTGCATTACTAAATGAAGTATAACGTTATATTGCATCACTATATTCCTTCATAACGTTATATACTATAACGTTATGAAGGAATATCGTTATACTGCATCACTATATGACGTATAACGTTATATTGCATGACTAGAGGACGTATAACGTTATATTGCATCACTATATGACGTATAACGTCATATTGTATGATTACAGGACGAATAACGTTATATTGCATTACTAAATGACGTATAACGTTATATTGCATCATTATATGACGTATAACGTTATATACTATAACGTTATGAGGAATATCGTTATACTGCATCACTGTATGACGTATAACGTTATATTGCATCACTATAGGACGTATTACGTTGTATACTATTACGTTAGAACGTATAAGGTTATATTGCATCACTATTGATCGTATAACGTTATACGCTATAACGTATAACGTTGTATTGCATCAGTATAGGACGTAAACGTTATATCGCATTACTGAATGACGTATAACTTTATATAGCTTCTCTTTATGACGTATAACGTTATGAACTATTCCGTTATAACGTATAACGCTATATTGCATGACTATATGACGTATAACGTCATATTGCATGACTATAGGACGTATAACGCTATATTGCATCACTATATGACGTATAACGTTATATTGCATGACTATAGGACCTATAACGTTATATTGCATCACTACATGACATATAACGTTATATTGCATCACTATAGGACGTATTACGTTATATACTATTACGTTATAACGTATAACGTTATACTGCATCACTATATGACGTATAACGATTTATTGCATTACTAAATGACGTATAACGTTATATAGCTTCTCTTTATGACGTGTAAACGTTATGAACTATTACGTTATAACGTATAACGTTATATTGCATCACTATATGACGTATAACGTCATATTGCATGACTACAGGACGTATAAAGTTATATTGCATCACTATATGACGTATAACGTTATATTGCATCACTATATATCGTAGAACGTTATATTGTATTAACTAAATGACGTATAACGCTATATAGCTTCTCTTTATGACGTGTAACGTATGAACTATTACGTTATAACGTATAACGTTTTATTGCATCACTATATGACGTATAACGTTAAATTGCATCACTATAGGACGTATTACGCTATATACTATCACGTTATAACGTATAACGTTATATTGCATTACTAAATGACGTATAACGTTATATTGCATCACTATTGATCGTATAACGTTATATAATATTACGCTATAACGTATAACGTTGTATTGCATCAGTATAGGACGTAAACGTTATATCGCATTACTGAATGACGTATAACGTTATATAGCTTCTCTTTATGACGTCTAACGTTATGAACTATTCCGTTATAACGTATAACCGCTATATTGCATGACTATATGACGTATAACGTCATATTGCATGACTATAGGACGTATAACGCTATATTGCATCACTATATGACGTATAACGTTATATTGCATGACTATAGGACCTATAACGTTATATTGCATCACTACATGACGTATAACGTTATATTGCATCACTATAGGACGTATTACGTTATATACTATTACGTTATACGTATAACGTTATACTGCATCACTATATGACGTATAACGATATATTGCATACTAAATGACGTATAACGTTATACGTTATGAACTATTACGTTATAACGTATAACGTTATATTGCATCACTATATGACGTATAACGTCATATTGCATGACTACAGGACGTATAAAGTTATATTGCATCACTATATGACGTATAACGTTATATTGCATCACTATATGTCGTAGAACGTTATATTGTATTACTAAATGACGTATAACGCTATATAGCTTCTCTTTATGACGTGTAACGTTATGAACTATTACGTTATAACGTATAACGTTATATTGCATCACTATATGACGTATAACGTTAAATTGCATCACTATAGCACGTATTACGCTATATACTATCACGTTATAACGTATAACGTTATATTGCATTACTAAATGACGTATAACGTTATATTGCACCACTATTGATCGTATAACGTTATATACTATTACGCTATAACGTATAACGTTGTATTGCATCACTATAGGACGTAAACGTTATATCGCATTACTGAATGACGTATAACGTTATATAGCTTCTCTTTATGACGTATAACGTTATGAGCTATTCCGTTATAAACGTATAACGCAATATTGCATGACTATATGACGTATAACGTCATATTGCATGACTATAGGACGTATAACGCAATATTGCATCACTATGTGACGTATAACGTTAAATTGCATCACTATAGGACGTATTACGTTATATACTATTACGTTATAACGTATAACGTTATACTGCATCACTATATGACGTATAACGTCATATTGCATGGACTACAGGACGTATAAAGTTATATTGCATCACTATATGACGTATAACGTTATATTGCATCACTATATGTCGAAGAACGTTATATTGTATTACTAAAATGACGTATAACGCTATATAGCTTCTCTTTATGACGTGTAACGTTATGAACTATTACGTTATAACGTATAACGTTATATTGCATCACTATATGACGTATAACGTCATATTGCATGACTACAGGACGTATAAAGTTATATTGCATCACTATAGGACGTATAACGTTATATTGCATCACTATATGTCGTAGAACGTTATATTGTATACTAAATGACGTATAACGCTATATAGCTTCTCTTTATGACGTGTAACGTTATGAACTATTACGTTATAACGTATAACGTTATATTGCATCACTACATAACGTAATAACGTTATATTGCATCACTATATGACGTATAACGATATATTGCATTACTAAATGAAGTATAACGTTATATTGCATCACTATATGCCGTATAACGTTATATACTATAACGTTATGTAGGAATATCGTTATACTGCTCACTATATGACGTATAACGTTATATTGCATGACTATATGACGTATAACGATATATTGCAATTACTATATGACGTATAACGTCATATTGTATGATTACAGGACGAATAACGTTATATTGCATTACTAAATGACGTATAACGTTATATTGCATCATTATATGACGTATAACGTTATATACTATAACGTTATGAAGGAATATCGTTATACTGCATCACTGTATGACGTATAACGTTATATTGCATCACTATTGCACGTATAACGTTATATCGCATTACTGAATGACGTATAACGTTATATAGCTTCTCTTTATGACGTATAACGTTATGAACTATTACGTTATAACGTATAACGTTATATTGCATCACTATATGACGTATAACGTCATATTGCATGACTATAGGACGTATAACGTTATATTGCATCACTACATAACGTATAACGTTATATTGCATCACTATATGACGTATAACGATATATTGCATTACTAAATGAAGTATAACGTTATATTGCATCACTAATATGCCGTATAACGTTATATACTATAACGTTATGAAGGAATATCGTTATACTGCATCACTATATGACGTATAACGTTATATTGCATGACTATATGACGTATAACGGTATATTGCATTACTATATGACGTATAACGTCATATTGTATGATTACAGGACGAATAACGTTATATTGCATTACTAAATGACGTATAACGTTATATTGCATCATTATATGACGTATAACGTTATTTACTATAACGTTATGAAGGAATATCGTTATACTGCATCACTGTATGACGTATAACGTTATATTGCATCACTATAGCACGTATAACGTTATATCGCATTACTAAATGACGTATAACGTTATGAACTATTACGTTATAACGTATAACGTTATATTGCATCACTATATGACGTATAACGATATATTGCATTACTAAATGACGTATAACGTTATATTGCATCACTATATGACGTATAACGTTATATACTATAACGTTATGAAGGAATATCGTTATACTGCATCACTATATGACGTATAACGTTATATTGCATGACTAGCGGACGTATAACGTTATATTGCATCACTATATGACGTATAACGTCATATTGTATGATTACAGGACGAATAACGTTATATTGCATTACTAAATGACCGTATAACGTTATATTGCATCATTATATGGACGTATAACGTTATATACTATAACGTTATGAAGGAATATCGTTATACTGCATCACTGTATGACGTATAACGTTATATTGCATCACTATAGGACGTATTACGTTGTATACTATTACGTAGAACGTATAAGGTTATATTGCATCACTATTGATCGTATAACGTTATATAATATTACGCTATAACGTATAACGTTGTATTGCATCAGTATAGGACGTAAACGTTATATCGCCATACTGAATGACGTATAACGCTTATATAGCTTCTCTTTATGACGTATAACGTTATGAACTATTCCGTTATAACGTATAACGCTATATTGCATGACTATATGACGTATAACGTCATATTGCATGACTATAGGACGTATAACGCTATATTGCATCACTATATGACGTATAACGTTATATTGCATGACTATAGGACCTATAACGTTATATTGCATCACTACATGACATATAACGTTATATTGCATCACTATAGGACGTATTACGTTATATACTATTACGTTATAACGTATAACGTTATACTGCATCACTATATGACGTATAACGATATATTGCATTACTAAATGACGTATAACGTTATATAGCTTCTCTTTATGACGTGTAACGTTATGAACTATTACGTTATAACGTATAACGTTATATTGCATCACTATATGACGTATAACGTCATATTGCATGACTACAGGACGTATAAAGTTATATTGCATCACTATATGACGTATAACGTTATATTGCATCACTATATATCGTAGAACGTTATATTGTATTACTAAATGACGTATAACGCTATATAGCTTCTCTTTATGACGTGTAACGTTATGAACTATTACGTTATAACGTATAACGTTATATTGCATCACTATATGACGTATAACGTTAAATTGCATCACTATAGGACGTATTACGCTATATACTATCACGGTTATAACGTATAACGTTATATTGCATTACTAAATGACGTATAACGTTATATTGCATCACTATTGATCGTATAACGTTATATAATATTACGCTATAACGTATAACGTTGTATTGCATCACTATAGGACGTAAACGTTATATCGCATACTGAATGACGTATAACGTTATATAGCTTCTCTTTATGACGTATAACGTTATGAACTATTCCGTTATAACGTATAACGCTATATTGCATGACTATATGACGTATAACGTCATATTGCATGACTATAGAACGTATAACGCTATATTGCATCACTATATGAGGTATAACGTTATATTGCATGACTATAGGACCTATAACGTTATATTGCATCACTAAATTACGTATAACGTTATATTGCATCACTATTGATCGTATTACGTTATATACTATTACGTTATAACGTATAACGTTATACTGCATCACTATATGACGTATAACGATATATTGCATTACTAAATTACGTATAACGTTATATAGCTTCTCTTTATGGACGTGTAACGTTATGAACTATTACGTTATAACGTATAACGTTATATTGCATCACTATATGACGTATAACGTCATATTGCATGACTACAGGACGTATAAAGTTATATTACATCACTATATGACGTATAACGTTATATTGCATCACTATATGTCGTAGAACGTTATATTGTATTACTAAATGACGTATAACGCTATATAGCTTCTCTTTATGACGTGTAACGTTATGAACTATTACGTTATAACGTATAACGTTATATTGCATCACTATATGACGTATAACGTTAAATTGCATCACTATAGGACGTATTACGCTATATACTATCACGTATAACGTATAACGTTATATTGCATTACTAATGACGTATAACGTTATATTGCACCACTATTGATCGTATAACGTTATATACTATTACGCTATAACGTATAACGTTGTATTGCATCACTATAGGACGTAAACGTTATATCGCATACTGAATGACGTATAACGTTATATAGCTTCTCTTTATGACGTATAACGTTATGAGCTATTCGTTATAACGTATAACGCAATATTGCATGACTATATGACGTATAACGTCATATTGTATGACTATAGGACGTATATCGCAATATTGCATCACTATGTGACGTATAAACGTTAAATTGCATCACTATAGGACGTATTACGTTATATACTATTACGTTATAACGTATAACGTTATACTGCATCACTATATGACGTATAACGATATATTGCAGTACTAAATGACGTAAAACGTTATATAGCTTCTCTTTATGACGTGTAACGTTATGAACTATTACGTTATAACGTATAACGTTATATTGCATCACTAATGACGTATAACGTCATATTGCATGACTACAGGACGTATAAAGTTATATTGCATCACTATATGACCGTATAACGTTATATTGCATCACTATATATCGAAGGAATATAGTTATATTGCATCACTGTATGACGTATAACGTTATATTGCATCACTATTGCACGTATAACGTTATATCGCATTACTGAATGACGTATAACGTTATGAACTATTACGTTATAACGTATAACGTTAAATTGCATCACTATAGGACGTATTACGCTGTATACTATCACGTTATAACGTATAACGTTATATTGCATTACTAAATGACGTATAACGTTATATTGCATCACTATTGATCGTATAACGTTATATAATATTACGCTATAACGTATAACGTTGTATTGCATCAGTATAGGACGTAAACGTTATATCGCATTACTGAATGACGTATAACGTTATATAGCTTCTCTTTATGACGTATAACGTTATGAACTATTCCGTTATAACGTATAACGCTATATTGCATGACTATATGACGTATAACGTCATATTGCATGACTGTAGGACGTATAACGCTATATTGCATCACTATATGACGTATAACGTTATATTGCATGACTATAGGACGTATAACGTTATATTGCATCACTACATGACGTATAACGTTATATTGCATCACTATAGGACGTATTACGTTATATACTATTACGTTATAACGTATAACGTTATACTGCATCACTATATGACGTATAACTATATATTGCATTACTAAATGACGGAAAACGTTATATAGCTTCTCTTTATGACGTGTAACGTTATGAACTATTACGTTATAACGTATAACGTTATATTGCATCACTATATGACGTATAACGTCATATTGCATGACTACAGGACGTATAAAGTTATATTGCATCACTATATGACGTATAACGTTATATTGCATCACTATATGTCGTAGAACGTTATATTGTATTACTAAATGACGTATAACGCTATATAGCTTCTCTTTATGACGTGTAACGTTATGAACTATTACGTTATAACGTATAACGTTATATTGCATCACTATATGACGTATAACGTTAAATTGCTTCACTATAGCACGTATTACGCTATATACTATCACGTTATAACGTATAACGTTATATTGCATTACTAAATGACGTATAACGTTATATTGCACCACTATTGATCGTATAACGTTATATACTATTACGCTATAACGTATAACGTTGTATTGCATCACTATAGGACGTAAACGTTATATCGCATTACTGAATGACGTATAACGTTATATAGCTTCTCTTTATGACGTATAACGTTATGAGCTATTCCGTTATAACGTATAACGCAATATTGCATGACTATATGACGTATAACGTCATATTGCATGTCTATAGGACGTATAACGCAATATTGCATCACTATGTGACGTATAACGTTAAATTGCATCACTATAGGACGTATTACGTTATATACTATTACGTTATAACGTATAACGTTATACTGCATCACTATATGACGTATAACGATATATTGCATTACTAAATGACGTATGACGTTATATTGCACCACTATTGATCGTATAACGTTATATACTATTACGCTATAACGTATAACGTTGTATTGCATCACTATAGGACGTAAACGTTATATTGCATCACTGTATGACGTATAACGTCATATTGCATGACTATAGGACGTATAACGTTATATTGCATCACTACATAACGTATAACGTTATATTGCATCACTATATGACGTATAACGATATATTGCATTACTAAATGACGTATAACGTTATATTGCATCACTATATGCCGTATAACGTTATATACTATAACGTTATGAAGGAATATCGTTATACTGCATCACTATATGACGTATAACGTTATATTGCATGACTATAGGACGTATAACGTTATATTGCATCACTATATGACGTATAACGTTATATTGCACCACTATAGGACGTATTACGTTATATACTATCACGTTATAACGTATAACGTTATGTTGCACCACATATGGCGTATAACGTTATATACTATTACAGTATGAAGGAATAACGTTATATTGCATCACTGTATGACGTATAACGTTTTGTACTATTACGCAATAACGTATAACGTCATATTGCACGACTATAGGACGTATAAAGTTATGAAATATTGCGTCATAACGTGTAACGTTATATTGCACCACTATAGGATGTAAAACGTTATGATACATTACGTTATTACGTATAACGTTACATTGCATTACTGAATGACCTATAACGTTATATAGCTCCTCTTTATGACGTATAACGTTATGAACTATTACGTTATTACGTATAACGCTGTATTGCATCACTATAGGACGTATAAAGTTATGAACTATTACGTCATAACGTGTAACATAATATTGCATCACTATAGGACGCATTACGTTATGATCTCTTACGTCATAACAAGTAACGTTATACTGCATCACTATATGACGTATAACGTTATATTGCATAACTATATGGCGTATAACGTTATATAGCTTCGCTTTATGACGTATAATGTTATGAACTATTACGTTATAACGTATAACGTTATATTGCATCACTATATGACGTATAACGTCATATTGCATGACTATAGGACGTATAACGTTATATTGCATCACTATAGGACGTATAACGTTATATAGTTTTACCTTATGACGTATAACGTTGTATTGCATCACTATGGGACGTATAACGTTATATCGCATTACAGAATGACGTATAACGTTATATAGCTTCGCTTTATGACGTATAATGTTATGAACTATTACGTTATAACGTATAACGTTATATTGCATCACTATATGACGTATAACGTCATATTGCATGACTATAGGACGTATAACGTTATATTGCATCACTATAGGACGTATAACGTTATATAGTATTACCTTATAACGTATAACGTTGTATTGCATCACTATGGGACGTATAACGTATATCGCATTACAGAATGACGTATAACGTTATATAGCTTCGCTTTATGACGTATAATGTTATGAACTATTACGTTATAACGTACAACGTTATATAGCATCACTATATGACGTATAACGTCATATTGCATGACTATAGGACGTATAACGTTATATTGCATCACTATAGGACGTATAACGTTATATAGTATTACCTTATAACGTATAACGTTGTATTGCATCACTATTGGACGTATAACGTTATATCGCATTACAGAATGACGTATAACGTTATATAGCTTCGCTTTATGACGTATAATGTTATGAACTATTACGTTATAACGTATAACGTTATATTGCATCACTATATGACGTATAACGTCATATTGCATGACTATAGGACGTATAGCGTTATATTGCATCACTATATGACGTATAACGTTATATTGCATCACTATAGGGCGTATTACGTTATATACTATTAAGTTATAACTTATAACGTTGTATTGCATCACTATAGGGCGTATAACGTTATATCGCATTACTGAATGAAGTATAACATTATATAGCTTCGCTTTATGACGTATAATGTTATGAACTATTACGTTATAACTTATAACGTTATATTGCATCACTATATGACGTATAACGTCATATTGCATGACTATAGGACGTATAACGTTATATTGCATCACTATCAGACGTATAACGTATATTGCATCACTATCAGACGTATAACGATATATTGGATCACTATAGGACGTATTACGTTATGATCTTTTACGTCATAACGTGTAACGTTATATTGCATCACTATATGACGTATAACGATATATTGCATTACTAAATGACGTATAACGTTATATTGCATCACTATATGACGTATAACGTTATATACTATAACGTTATGAAGGAATATCGTTATACTGCATCACTATATGACGTATAACGTTGTATTGCATCACTATGGGACGTATAACGTATATCGCATTACAGAATGACGTATAACGTTATATAGCTTCGCTTATGACGTATAATGTTATGAACTATTAGGTTATAACGTATAACGTTATATTGCATCACTATATGACGTATAACGTCATATTGCATGACTATATGACGTATAACGATATATTGCATTACTAAATGACGTACAATGTTATATAGCTTCTCTTTATGACGTATATCATTATGAACTATTCGTTATAACGTATAACGCTATATTGCATGACTATATGACGTATAACGTCATATTGCATGACTATAGGACGTATAAACGCTATATTGCATCACTATATGACATATAACGTTAAATTGCATCACTATAGGACGTATTACGTTATATACTATTACGTTATAACGTATAACGTTATACTGCATCACTATAGCACGTATAACGTTATATCGCATTACTGAATGACGTATAACGTTATATAGCTTCTCTTTATGACGTATAACGTTATGAACTATTCCGTTATAACGTATAACGCTATATTGCATGACTATATGACGTATAACGTCATATTGCATGACTATAGGACGTATAACGCTATATTGCATCACTATTTGACGTATAACGCTATATTGCATCACTATAGGACGTAAACGTTATATCGCATTACTGAATGACGTATAACGTTATATAGCTTCTCTTTATGACGTATAACGTTATGAACTATTCCGTTATTACGTATAACGTTTTATTGCATGACTATATGACGTATAACGTCATATTGCATGACTATAGGACGTATAACGTTATATTGCTTCACTACATGACGTATAACGCTATATTGCATCACTACAGGACGTATTACGTTATATACTATTACGTTATAACGCATAAAGTTATACTGGCATCACTATAGCACGTATAACGTTTTATTGCACCACTATAGGACGTATTACGTTATATACTATTACGTTATAACGTATAACGTTATACTGCATCACTATATGACGTATAACGATATATTGCATTACTAAATGACGGAAAACGTTATATAGCTTCTCTTTATGACGTGTAACGTTATGAACTATTACGTTATAACGTATAACGTTATATTGCATCACTGTATGATGTATAACGTCATATTGCATGACTACAGGACGTATAAAGTTATAATGCATCACTATAGGACGTATAACGTTATATTGCATCACTATATGTCGTAGAACGTTATATTGTATTACTAAATGACGTATAACGTGATATAGCTTCTCTTTATGACGTGTAACGTTATGAACTATTACGTTATAACGGATAACGTTATATTGCATCACTATATGACGTATAACGTCATATTGCATGACTATAGGTCGTATAACGTTATATTGCATCACTATATGACGTATAACGTTATATTGCATCACTATAGGACGTATAACGATATATTGCATTACTAAATGACGTATAACGTTATATTGCATCACTATATGCTGTATAACGTTATATACTATAACGTTATGAAGGAATATCGTTATACTGCATCACTATATGACGTATAACGTTATATTGCATGACTATAGGACGTATAACGTTATATTGCATCACTATATGACGTATAACGTCATATTGTATGATTACAGGACGAATAACGTTATATTGCATTACTAAATGACGTATAACGTTATATTGCATCATTATATGACGTATAACGTTATATACTATAACGTTATGAAGGAATATCGTTATACTGCATCACTGTATGACGTATAACGTTATATTGCATCACTATAGGACGTATTACGTTGTATACTATTACGTTAGAACGTATAACGTTATATTGCATCACTATTGATCGTATAACGTTATATACTATTACGCTATAACGTATAACGTTGTATTGCATCAGTATAGGACGTAAACGTTATATCGCATTACTGAATGACGTATAACGTTATATAGCTTCTCTTTATGACGTATAACGTTATGAACTATTCCGTTATAACGTATAACGCTATATTGCATGACTATATGACGTATAACGTCATATTGCATGACTATAGGACGTATAACGCTATCTTGCATCACTATATGACGTATAACGTTATATTGCATGACTATAGGACGTATAACGTTATATTGCATCACTACATGACGTATAACGTTATATTGCATCACTATAGGACGTATTACGTTATATACTATTACGTTATAACGTATAACGTTATACTGCATCACTATATGACGTATAACGATATATTGCATTACTAAATGACGTATAACGTTATATAGCTTCTCTTTATGACGTGTAACGTTATGAACTATTACGTTATAACGTATAACGTTATATTGCATTTCTATATGACGTATAACGTCATATTGCATGACTACAGGACGTATAAAGTTATATTGCATCACTATATGACGTTTAACGTTATATTGCATCACTATATGTCGTAGAACGTTATATTGTATTACTAAATGACGTATAACGCTATATAGCTTCTCTTTATGACGTGTAACGTTATGAACTATTACGTTATAACGTATAACGTTATATAGCATCACTATATGACGTATAACGTTAAATTGCATCACTATAGGACGTATTACGCTATATACTATCACGTTATAACGTATAACGTTATATTGCATTACTAAATGACGTATAACGTTATATTGCACCACTATTGATCGTATAACGTTATATACTATTACGCTATAACGTATAACGTTGTATTGCATCACTATAGGACGTAAACGTTATATCGCATTACTGAATGACGTATAACGTTATATAGCTTCTCTTTATGACGTATAACGTTATGAGCTATTCCGTTATAACGTATAACGCAATATTGCATGACTATATGACGTATAACGTCATATTGCATGACTATAGGACGTATAACGCTATATTGCATCACTATATGACGTATAACGTTAATTGCATCACTATAGGACGTATTACGTTATATACTATTACGTTATAACGTATAACGTTATACTGCATCACTATAGCACGTATAACGTTATATCGCATTACTGAATGACGTATAACGTTATATAGCTTCTCTTTATGACGTATAACGTTATGAACTATTACGTTATAACGTATAACGTTATATTGCATCACTGTATGACGTATAACGTCATATTGCATGACTATAGGACGTATAACGTTATATTGCATCACTACATAACGTATAACGTTATATTGCATCACTATATGACGTATAACGATATATTGCATTACTAAATGACGTATAACGTTATATTGCATCACTATATGCCGTATAACGTTATATACTATAACGTTATGAAGGAATATCGTTATACTGCATCACTATATGACGTATAACGTTATATTGCATGACTATAGGACGTATAACGTTATATTGCATCACTATATGACGTATAACGTCATATTGTATGACTACAGGACGAATAACGTTGTATACTATTACGTTAGAACGTATAACGTTATATTGCATCACTATATGACGTATAACGTTATATTGCATCACTATATGTCGTAGAACGTTATATTGTTTTACTAAATGACGTATAACGTTATATAGCTTCTCTTTATGACGTGTAACGTTATGAACTACTACGTTATAGCGTATAACGTTATATTGCACCACTATTGATCGTATAACGTTATATACTATCACGCTATAACGTATAACGTTGTATTGCATCACTATAGGACGTAAACGTTATATCGCATTACTGAATGTCGTATAACGTTATATAGCTTCTCTTTATGACGTATGACGTTATGAACTATTCCGTTATAACTTATAACGCTATATTGCATGACTATATGACGTATAACGTCATATTGCAAGACTATAGGACGTATTACGTTATATACTATTACGTTATAACGTATAACGTTATACTGCATCACTATAGCACGTATAACGTTATATCGCATTACTGAATGACGTATAACGTTATATAGCTTCTCTTTATGACGTATAACGTTATGAACTATTACGTTATAACGTATAACGGTATATTGCATCACTATATGACGTATAACGTCATATTGCATGACTACAGGACGTATAAAGTTATATTGCATCACTAAATGACGTATAACGTTATATTGCACCACTATTGATCGTATAACGTTATATACTATTACGCTATAACGTATAACGTTGTATTGCATCACTATAGGACGTAAACGTAATATCGCATTACTGAATGACGTATAACGTTATATAGCTTCTCTTTATGACGTATAACGTTATGAACTATTCCGTTATAACTTATAACGCTATATTGCATGACTATATGACGTATAACGTCATATTGCATGACTATAGGACGTATTACGTTATATACCATTACGTTATAACGTATAACGTTATACTGCATCACTATAGCACGTATAACGTTATATCGCATTACTGAATGACGTATAACGTTATATAGCTTCTCTTTATGACGTATAACGTTATGAACTATTACGTTATAACGTATAACGTTATATTGCTTCATATATGACGTATAACGTCATATTGCATGACGACAGGACGTATAAAGTTATATTGCATCACTATATGACGTATAACGTTATATTGCTTCACTATATGTCGTAGAACGTTATATTGTATTACTGAATGACGTATAACGTTATATAGCTTCTCTTTATGACGTATAACGTTATGAACTATTCCGTTATAACTTATAACGCTATATTGCATGACTATATGACGTATAACGTCATATTGCATGACTATAGGACGTATTACGTTATATACTATTACGTTATAACGTATAACGTTATACTGCATCACTATAGCTCGTATAACGTTATATCGCATTACTGAATGACGTATAACGTTATATAGCTTCTCTTTATGACGTATAACGTTATGAACTATTACGTTATAACGTATAACGTCATATTGCATGACTATAGGACGTATACCGCTATATTGCATCACTATATGACGTATAACGTTATATCGCATGACTCTAGGACGTATAACGTTATATTGCATCACTACATGACGTATAACGTTATATTGCATCACTATAGGACGTATTACGTTATATACTATTACGTTATAACGTATAACGTTATACTGCATCACTATAGCACGTATAACGTTATATCGCATTACTGAATGACGTATAACGTTATATAGCTCCTCTTTATGACGTATAACGTTATGAACTATTACGTTATAACGTATAACGTTATATTGCATCACTATATGACGTATAACGTCATATTGCATGACTATAGGACGTATAACGTTATATTGCATCACTACATAACGTATAACGTTATATTGCATCACTATATGACGTATAACGATATATTGCATTACTAAATGAAGTATAACGTTATATTGCATCACTATATGCCGTATAACGTTATATACTATAACGTTATGTAGGAATATCGTTATACTGCATCACTATATGACGTATAACGTTATATTGCATGACTATATGACGTATAACGATATATTGCATTACTATATGACGTATAACGTCATATTGTATGATTACAGGACGAATAACGTTATATTGCATTACTAAATGACGTATAACGTTATATTGCATCATTATATGACGTATAACGTTATATACTATAACGTTATGAAGGAATATCGTTATACTGCATCACTGTATGACGTATAACGTTATATTGCATCACTATTGCACGTATAACGTTATATCGCATTACTGAATGACGTATAACGTTATGAACTATTACGTTATAACGTATAACGTTATATTGCATCACTATATGACGTATAACGATATATTGCATTACTAAATGACGTATAACGTTATATTGCATCACTATATGACGTATAACGTTATATTGCATCACTACATGACGTATAACGTTATATTGCATCATTATAGGACGTATTACGTTATATACTATTACGTTATAACGTATAACGTTATACTGCATCACTATAGCACGTATAACGTTATATCGCATTACTGAATGACGTATAACGTTATATAGCTCCTCTTTATGACGTATAACGTTATGAACTATTACGTTATAACGTATAACGTTATATTGCATCACTATATGACGTATAACGTCATATTGCATGACTATAGGACGTATAACGTTATATTGCATCACTACATAACGTATAACGTTATATTGCATCACTATATGACGTATAACGATATATTGCATTACTAAATGAAGTATAACGTTATATTGCATCACTATATGCCGTATAACGTTATATACTATAACGTTATGAAGGAATATCGTTATACTGCATCACTATATGACGTATAACGTTATATTGCATGACTATAGGACGTATAACGTTATATTGCATCACTATATGACGTATAACGTCATATTGTATGATTACAGGACGAATAACGTTATATTGCATTACTAAATGACGTATAACGTTATATTGCATCATTATATGACGTATAACGTTATATACTATAACGTTATGAAGGAATATCGTTATACTGCATCACTGTATGACGTATAACGTTATATTGCATCACTATAGGACGTATTACGTTGTATACTATTACGTTAGAACGTATAAGGTTATATTGCATCACTATTGATCGTATAACGTTATATAATATTACGCTATAACGTATAACGTTGTATTGCATCAGTATAGGACGTAAACGTTATATCGCATTACTGAATGACGTATAACGTTATATAGCTTCTCTTTATGACGTATAACGTTATGAACTATTCCGTTATAACGTATAACGCTATATTGCATGACTATATGACGTATAACGTCATATTGCATGACTATAGGACGTATAACGCTATATTGCATCACTATATGACGTATAACGTTATATTGCATGACTATAGGACCTATAACGTTATATTGCATCACTACATGACATATAACGTTATATTGCATCACTATAGGACGTATTACGTTATATACTATTACGTTATAACGTATAACGTTATACTGCATCACTATATGACGTATAACGTTTTATTGCATTACTAAATGACGTATAACGTTATATAGCTTCTCTTTATGACGTGTAACGTTATGAACTATTACGTTATAACGTATAACGTTATATTGCATCACTATATGACGTATAACGTCATATTGCATGACTACAGGACGTATAAAGTTATATTGCATCACTATATGACGTATAACGTTATATTGCATCACTATATGTCGTAGAACGTTATATTGTATTACTAAATGACGTATAACGCTATATAGCTTCTCTTTATGACGTGTAACGTTATGAACTATTACGTTATAACGTATAACGTTATATTGCATCACTATATGACGTATAACGTTAAATTGCATCACTATAGGACGTATTACGCTATATACTATCACGTTATAACGTATAACGTTATATTGCATTACTAAATGACGTATAACGTTATATTGCATCACTATTGATCGTATAACGTTATATAATATTACGCTATAACGTATAACGTTGTATTGCATCAGTATAGGACGTAAACGTTATATCGCATTACTGAATGACGTATAACGTTATATAGCTTCTCTTTATGACGTCTAACGTTATGAACTATTCCGTTATAACGTATAACGCTATATTGCATGACTATATGACGTATAACGTCATATTGCATGACTATAGGACGTATAACGCTATATTGCATCACTATATGACGTATAACGTTATATTGCATGACTATAGGACCTATAACGTTATATTGCATCACTACATGACGTATAACGTTATATTGCATCACTATAGGACGTATTACGTTATATACTATTACGTTATAACGTATAACGTTATACTGCATCACTATATGACGTATAACGATATATTGCATTACTAAATGACGTATAACGTTATATAGCTTCTCTTTATGACGTGTAACGTTATGAACTATTACGTTATAACGTATAACGTTATATTGCATCACTATATGACGTATAACGTCATATTGCATGACTACAGGACGTATAAAGTTATATTGCATCACTATATGACGTATAACGTTATATTGCATCACTATATATCGTAGAACGTTATATTGTATTACTAAATGACGTATAACGCTATATAGCTTCTCTTTATGACGTGTAACGTTATGAACTATTACGTTATAACGTATAACGTTATATTGCATCACTATATGACGTATAACGTTAAATTGCATCACTATAGGACGTATTACGCTATATACTATCACGTTATAACGTATAACGTTATATTGCATTACTAAATGACGTATAACGTTATATTGCATCACTATATGACGTATAACGTCATATTGCATGACTACAGGACGTATAAAGTTATAATGCATCACTATAGGACGTATAACGTTATATTGCATCACTATATGTCGTAGAACGTTATATTGTATTACTAAATGACGTATAACGTGATATAGCTTCTCTTTATGACGTGTAACGTTATGAACTATTACGTTATAACGGATAACGTTATATTGCATCACTATATGACGTATAACGTCATATTGCATGACTATAGGTCGTATAACGTTATATTGCATCACTACATAACGTATAACGTTATATTGCATCACTATATGACGTATAACGATATATTGCATTACTAAATGACGTATAACGTTATATTGCATCACTATATGCTGTATAACGTTATATACTATAACGTTATGAAGGAATATCGTTATACTGCATCACTATATGACGTATAACGTTATATTGCATGACTATAGGACGTATAACGTTATATTGCATCACTATATGACGTATAACGTCATATTGTATGATTACAGGACGAATAACGTTATATTGCATTACTAAATGACGTATAACGTTATATTGCATCATTATATGACGTATAACGTTATATGCTATAACGTTATGAAGGAATATCGTTATACTGCATCACTGTATGACGTATAACGTTATATTGCATCACTATAGGACGTATTACGTTGTATACTATTACGTTAGAACGTATAACGTTATATTGCATCACTATTGATCGTATAACGTTATATACTATTACGCTATAACGTATAACGTTGTATTGCATCAGTATAGGACGTAAACGTTATATCGCATTACTGAATGACGTATAACGTTATATAGCTTCTCTTTATGACGTATAACGTTATGAACTATTCCGTTATAACGTATAACGCTATATTGCATGACTATATGACGTATAACGTCATATTGCATGACTATAGGACGTATAACGCTATCTTGCATCACTATATGACGTATAACGTTATATTGCATGACTATAGGACGTATAACATTATATTGCATCACTACATGACGTATAACGTTATATTGCATCACTATAGGACGTATTACGTTATATACTATTACGTTATAACGTATAACGTTATACTGCATCACTATATGACGTATAACGATATATTGCATTACTAAATGACGTATAACGTTATATAGCTTCTCTTTATGACGTGTAACGTTATGAACTATTACGTTATAACGTATAACGTTATATTGCATTTCTATATGACGTATAACGTCATATTGCATGACTACAGGACGTATAAAGTTATATTGCATCACTATATGACGTTTAACGTTATATTGCATCACTATATGTCGTAGAACGTTATATTGTATTACTAAATGACGTATAACGCTATATAGCTTCTCTTTATGACGTGTAACGTTATGAACTATTACGTTATAACGTATAACGTTATATAGCATCACTATATGACGTATAACGTTAAATTGCATCACTATAGGACGTATTACGCTATATACTATCACGTTATAACGTATAACGTTATATTGCATTACTAAATGACGTATAACGTTATATTGCACCACTATTGATCGTATAACGTTATATACTATTACGCTATAACGTATAACGTTGTATTGCATCACTATAGGACGTAAACGTTATATCGCATTACTGAATGACGTATAACGTTATATAGCTTCTCTTTATGACGTATAACGTTATGAGCTATTCCGTTATAACGTATAACGCAATATTGCATGACTATATGAGGTATAACGTCATATTGCATGACTATAGGACGTATAACGCTATATTGCATCACTATATGACGTATAACGTTAAATTGCATCACTATAGGACGTATTACGTTATATACTATTACGTTATAACGTATAACGTTATACTGCATCACTATAGCACGTATAACGTTATATCGCATTACTGAATGACGTATAACGTTATATAGCTTCTCTTTATGACGTGTAACGTTATGAACTATTACGTTATAACGTATAACGTTATATTGCATCACTGTATGACGTATAACGTCATATTGCATGACTATAGGACGTATAACGTTATATTGCATCACTACATAACGTATAACGTTATATTGCATCACTATATGACGTATAACGATATATTGCATTACTAAATGACGTATAACGTTATATTGCATCACTATATGCCGTATAACGTTATATACTATAACGTTATGAAGGAATATCGTTATACTGCATCACTATATGACGTATAACGTTATATTGCATGACTATAGGACGTATAACGTTTTATTGCATCACTATATGACGTATAACGTCATATTGTATGACTACAGGACGAATAACGTTGTATACTATTACGTTAGAACGTATAACGTTATATTGCATCACTATATGACGTATAACGTTATATTGCATCACTATATGTCGTAGAACGTTATATTGTTTTACTAAATGACGTATAACGTTATATAGCTTCTCTTTATGACGTGTAACGTTATGAACTACTACGTTATAGCGTATAACGTTATATTGCACCACTATTGATCGTATAACGTTATATACTATCACGCTATAACGTATAACGTTGTATTGCATCACTATAGGACGTAAACGTTATATCGCATTACTGAATGTCGTATAACGTTATATAGCTTCTCTTTATGACGTATGACGTTATGAACTATTCCGTTATAACTTATAACGCTATATTGCATGACTATATGACGTATAACGTCATATTGCAAGACTATAGGACGTATTACGTTATATACTATTACGTTATAACGTATAACGTTATACTGCATCACTATAGCACGTATAACGTTATATCGCATTACTGAATGACGTATAACGTTATATAGCTTCTCTTTATGACGTATAACGTTATGAACTATTACGTTATAACGTATAACGCTATATTGCATCACTATATGACGTATAACGTCATATTGCATGACTACAGGACGTATAAAGTTATATTGCATCACTAAATGACGTATAACGTTATATTGCACCACTATTGATCGTATAACGTTATATACTATTACGCTATAACGTATAACGTTGTATTGCATCACTATAGGACGTAAACGTAATATCGCATTACTGAATGACGTATAACGTTATATAGCTTCTCTTTATGACGTATAACGTTATGAACTATTCCGTTATAACTTATAACGCTATATTGCATGACTATATGACGTATAACGTCATATTGCATGACTATAGGACGTATTACGTTATATACCATTACGTTATAACGTATAACGTTATACTGCATCACTATAGCACGTATAACGTTATATCGCATTACTGAATGACGTATAACGTTATATAGCTTCTCTTTATGACGTATAACGTTATGAACTATTACGTTATAACGTATAACGTTATATTGCTTCATATATGACGTATAACGTCATATTGCATGACGACAGGACGTATAAAGTTATATTGCATCACTATATGACGTATAACGTTATATTGCTTCACTATATGTCGTAGAACGTTATATCGCATTACTGAATGACGTATAACGTTATATAGCTTCTCTTTATGACGTATAACGTTATGAACTATTACGTTATAACGTATAACGTCATATTGCATGACTATAGGACGTATACCGCTATATTGCATCACTATATGACGTATAACGTTATATCGCATGACTCTAGGACGTATAACGTTATATTGCATCACTACATGACGTATAACGTTATATTGCATCACTATAGGACGTATTACGTTATATACTATTACGTTATAACGTATAACGTTATACTGCATCACTATAGCACGTATAACGTTATATCGCATTACTGAATGACGTATAACGTTATATAGCTTCTCTTTATGGCGTATAACGTTATGAACTATTACGTTATAACGTATAACGTTATATTGCATCACTATATGACGTATAACGTCATATTGCATGACTATAGGACGTATAACGTTATATTGCATCACTACATAACGTATAACGTTATATTGCATCACTATATGACGTATAACGATATATTGCATTACTAAATGAAGTATAACGTTATATTGCATCACTATATGCCGTATAACGTTATATACTATAACGTTATGTAGGAATATCGTTATACTGCATCACTATATGACGTATAACGTTATATTGCATGACTATATGACGTATAACGATATATTGCATTACTATATGACGTATAACGTCATATTGTATGATTACAGGACGAATAACGTTATATTGCATTACTAAATGACGTATAACGTTATATTGCATCATTATATGACGTATAACGTTATATACTATAACGTTATGAAGGAATATCGTTATACTGCATCACTGTATGACGTATAACGTTATATTGCATCACTATTGCACGTATAACGTTATATCGCATTACTGAATGACGTATAACGTTATGAACTATTACGTTATAACGTATAACGTTATATTGCATCACTATATGACGTATAACGTTATATTGCATTACTAAATGACGTATAACGTTATATTGCATCACTATATGACGTATAACGTTATATTGCATCACTACATGACGTATAACGTTATATTGCATCATTATAGGACGTATTACGTTATATACTATTACGTTATAACGTATAACGTTATACTGCATCACTATAGCACGTATAACGTTATATCGCATTACTGAATGACGTATAACGTTATATAGCCTCTCTTTATGACGTATAACGTTATGAACTATTACGTTATAACGTATAACGTTATATTGCATCACTATATGACGTATAACGTCATATTGCATGACTATAGGACGTATAACGTTATATTGCATCACTACATAACGTATAACGTTATATTGCATCACTATATGACGTATAACGATATATTGCATTACTAAATGAAGTATAACGTTATATTGCATCACTATATGCCGTATAACGTTATATACTATAACGTTATGAAGGAATATCGTTATACTGCATCACTATATGACGTATAACGTTATATTGCATGACTATAGGACGTATAACGTTATATTGCATCACTATATGACGTATAACGTCATATTGTATGATTACAGGACGAATAACGTTATATTGCATTACTAAATGACGTATAACGTTATATTGCATCATTATATGACGTATAACGTTATATACTATAACGTTATGAAGGAATATCGTTATACTGCATCACTGTATGACGTATAACGTTATATTGCATCACTATAGGACGTATTACGTTGTATACTATTACGTTAGAACGTATAACGTTATATTGCATCACTATTGATCGTATAACGTTATATAATATTACGCTATAACGTATAACGTTGTATTGCATCAGTATAGGACGTAAACGTTATATCGCATTACTGAATGACGTATAACGTTATATAGCTTCTCTTTATGACGTATAACGTTATGAACTATTCCGTTATAACGTATAACGCTATATTGCATGACTATATGACGTATAACGTCATATTGCATGACTATAGGACGTATAACGCTATATTGCATCACTATATGACGTATAACGTTATATTGCATGACTATAGGACCTATAACGTTATATTGCATCACTACATGACATATAACGTTATATTGCATCACTATAGGACGTATTACGTTATATACTATTACGTTATAACGTATAACGTTATACTGCATCACTATATGACGTATAACGATTTATTGCATTACTAAATGACGTATAACGTTATATAGCTTCTCTTTATGACGTGTAACGTTATGAACTATTACGTTATAACGTATAACGTTATATTGCATCACTATATGACGTATAACGTCATATTGCATGACTACAGGACGTATAAAGTTATATTTCATCACTATATGACGTATAACGTTATATTGCATCACTATATATCGTAGAACGTTATATTGTATTACTAAATGACGTATAACGCTATATAGCTTCTCTTTATGACGTGTAACGTTATGAGCTATTACGTTATAACGTATAACGTTATATTGCATCACTATATGACGTATAACGTTAAATTGCATCACTGTAGGACGTATTACGCTATATACTATCACGTTATAACGTATAACGTTATATTGCATTACTAAATGACGTATAACGTTATATTGCATCACTATTGATCGTATAACGTTATATAATATTACGCTATAACGTATAACGTTGTATTGCATCAGTATAGGACGTAAACGTTATATCGCATTACTGAATGACGTATAACGTTATATAGCTTCTCTTTATGACGTCTAACGTTATGAACTATTCCGTTATAACGTATAACGCTATATTGCATGACTATATGACGTATAACGTCATATTGCATGACTATAGGACGTATAACGCTATATTGCATCACTATATGACGTATAACGTTATATTGCATGACTATAGGACCTATAACGTTATATTGCATCACTACATGACGTATAACGTTATATTGCATCACTATAGGACGTATTACGTTATATACTATTACGTTATAACGTATAACGTTATACTGCATCACTATATGACGTATAACGATATATTGCATTACTAAATGACGTATAACGTTATATAGCTTCTCTTTATGACGTGTAACGTTATGAACTATTACGTTATAACGTATAACGTTATATTGCATCACTATATGACGTATAACGTCATATTGCATGACTACAGGACGTATAAAGTTATATTGCATCACTATATGACGTATAACGTTATATTGCATCACTATATGTAGTAGAACGTTATATTGTATTACTAAATGACGTATAACGCTATATAGCTTCTCTTTATGACGTGTAACGTTATGAGCTATTACGTTATAACGTATAACGTTATATTGCATCACTATATGACGTATAACGTTAAATTGCATCACTATAGCACGTATTACGCTATATACTATCACGTTATAACGTATAACGTTATATTGCATTACTAAATGACGTATAACGTTATATTGCATCACTATTGATCGTATAACGTTATATACTATTACGCTATAACGTATAACGTTGTATTGCATCACTATAGGACGTAAACGTTATATCGCATTACTGAATGACGTATAACGTTATATAGCTTCTCTTTATGACGTATAACGTTATGAGCTATTCCGTTATAACGTATAACGCAATATTGCATGACTATATGACGTATAACGTCATATTGCATGACTATAGGACGTATAACGCTATATTGCATCACTATGTGACGTATAACGTTAAATTGCATCACTATAGGACGTATTACGTTATATACTATTACGTTATAACGTATAACGTTATACTGCATCACTATATGACGTATAACGTCATATTGCATGACTACAGGACGTATAACGTTATATTGCATCACTATATGACGTATAACGTTATATTGCATCACTATATGTCGTAGAACGTTATATTGTATTACTAAATGACGTATAACGCTATATAGCTTCTCTTTATGACGTGTAACGTTATGAACTATTACGTTATAACGTATAACGTTATATTGCATCACTATATGACGTATAACGTCATATTGCATGACTACAGGACGTATAAAGTTATATTGCATCACTATATGACGTATAACGTTATATTGCATCACTATATGTCGTAGAACGTTATATTGTATTACTAAATGACGTATAACGTTATATAGCTTCTCTTTATGACGTGTAACGTTATGAACTATTACGTTATAACGTATAACGTTATATTGCATCACTACATAACGTATAACGTTATATTGCATCACTATATGACGTATAACGATATATTGCATTACTAAATGACGTATAACGTTATATTGCATCACTATATGCCGTATAACGTTATATACTATAACGTTATGTAGGAATATCGTTATACTGCATCACTATATGACGTATAACGTTATATTGCATGACTATATGACGTATAACGATATATTGCATTACTATATGACGTATAACGTCATATTGTATGATTACAGGACGAATAACGTTATATTGCATTACTAAATGACGTATAACGTTATATTGCATCATTATATGACGTATAACGTTATATACTATAACGTTATGAAGGAATATCGTTATACTGCATCACTGTATGACGTATAACGTTATATTGCATCACTATTGCACGTATAACGTTATATCGCATTACTGAATGACGTATAACGTTATGAACTATTACGTTATAACGTATAACGTTATATTGCATCACTATATGACGTATAACGATATATTGCATTACTAAATGACGTATAACGTTATATTGCATCACTATATGACGTATAACGTTATATTGCATCACTATATGACGTATAACGTTATATTGCATCATTATAGGACGTATTACGTTATATACTATTACGTTATAACGTATAACATTATACAGCATCACTATAGGACGTATAACGTTATATCGCATTACTGAATGACGTATAACGTTATATAGCTCCTCTTTATGACGTATAACGTTATGAACTATTACGTTATAACGTATAACGTTATATTGCATCACTATATGACGTATAACGTCATATTGCATGACTATAGGACGTATAACGTTATATTGCATCACTACATAACGTATAACGTTATATTGCATCACTATATGACGTATAACGATATATTGCATTACTAAATGAAGTATAACGTTATATTGCATCACTATATGCCGTATAACGTTATATACTATAACGTTATGAAGGAATATCGTTATACTGCATCACTATATGACGTATAACGTTATATTGCATGACTATAGGACGTATAACGTTATATTGCATCACTATATGACGTATAACGTCATATTGTATGATTACAGGACGAATAACGTTATATTGCATTACTAAATGACGTATAACGTTATATTGCATCATTATATGACGTATAACGTTATATACTATAACGTTATGAAGGAATATCGTTATACTGCATCACTATATGACGTATAACGTTATATTGCATCACTATAGGACGTATTACGTTGTATACTATTACGTTAGAACGTATAAGGTTATATTGCATCACTATTGATCGTATAACGTTATATAATATTACGCTATAACGTATAACGTTGTATTGCATCAGTATAGGACGTAAACGTTATATCGCATTACTGAATGACGTATAACGTTATATAGCTTCTCTTTATGACGTATAACGTTATGAACTATTCCGTTATAACGTATAACGCTATATTGCATGACTATATGACGTATAACGTCATATTGCATGACTATAGGACGTATAACGCTATATTGCATCACTATATGACGTATAACGTTATATTGCATGACTATAGGACGTATAACGTTATATTGCATCACTACATGACATATAACGTTATATTGCATCACTATAGGACGTATTACGTTATATACTATTACGTTATAACGTATAACGTTATACTGCATCACTATATGACGTATAACGATTTATTGCATTACTAAATGACGTATAACGTTATATAGCTTCTCTTTATGACGTGTAACGTTATGAACTATTACGTTATAACGTATAACGTTATATTGCATCACTATATGACGTATAACGTCATATTGCATGACTACAGGACGTATAAAGTTATATTGCATCACTATATGACGTATAACGTTATATTGCATCACTATATATCGTAGAACGTTATATTGTATTACTAAATGACGTATAACGCTATATAGCTTCTCTTTATGACGTGTAACGTTATGAGCTATTACGTTATAACGTATAACGTTATATTGCATCACTATATGACGTATAACGTTAAATTGCATCACTATAGGACGTATTACGCTATATACTATCACGTTATAACGTATAACGTTATATTGCATTACTAAATGACGTATAACGTTATATTGCATCACTATTGATCGTATAACGTTATATAATATTACGCTATAACGTATAACGTTGTATTGCATCAGTATAGGACGTAAACGTTATATCGCATTACTGAATGACGTATAACGTTATATAGCTTCTCTTTATGACGTCTAACGTTATGAACTATTCCGTTATAACGTATAACGCTATATTGCATGACTATATGACGTATAACGTCATATTGCATGACTATAGGACGTATAACGCTATATTGCATCACTATATGACGTATAACGTTATATTGCATGACTATAGGACCTATAACGTTATATTGCATCACTATTGATCGTATAACGTTATATAATATTACGCTATAACGTATAACGTTGTATTGCATCAGTATAGGACGTAAACGTTATATCGCATTACTGAATGACGTATAACGTTATATAGCTTCTCTTTATGACGTCTAACGTTATGAACTATTACGTTATAACGTATAACGTTATATTGCATCACTATATGACGTATAACGTCATATTGCATGACTACAGGACGTATAAAGTTATATTGCATCACTATATGACGTATAACGTTATATTGCATCACTATATGTCGTAGAACGTTATATTGTATTACTAAATGACGTATAACGCTATATAGCTTCTCTTTATGACGTGTAACGTTATGAACTATTACGTTATAACGTATAACGTTATATTGCATCACTATATGACGTATAACGTTAAATTGCATCACTATAGCACGTATTACGCTATATACTATCACGTTATAACGTATAACGTTATATTGCATTACTAAATGACGTATAACGTTATATTGCACCACTATTGATCGTATAACGTTATATACTATTACGCTATAACGTATAACGTTGTATTGCATCACTATAGGACGTAAACGTTATATCGCATTACTGAATGACGTATAACGTTATATAGCTTCTCTTTATGACGTATAACGTTATGAGCTATTCCGTTATAACGTATAACGCAATATTGCATGACTATATGACGTATAACGTCATATTGCATGACTATAGGACGTATAACGCAATATTGCATCACTATGTGACGTATAACGTTAAATTGCATCACTATAGGACGTATTACGTTATATACTATTACGTTATAACGTATAACGTTATACTGCATCACTATATGACGTATAACGTCATATTGCATGACTACAGGACGTATAAAGTTATATTGCATCACTATATGACGTATAACGTTATATTGCATCACTATATGTCGTAGAACGTTATATTGTATTACTAAATGACGTATAACGCTATATAGCTTCTCTTTATGACGTGTAACGTTATGAACTATTACGTTATAACGTATAACGTTATATTGCATCACTATATGACGTATAACGTCATATTGCATGACTACAGGACGTATAAAGTTATATTGCATCACTATATGACGTATAACGTTATATTGCATCACTATATGTCGTAGAACGTTATATTGTATTACTAAATGACGTATAACGCTATATAGCTTCTCTTTATGACGTGTAACGTTATGAACTATTACGTTATAACGTATAACGTTATATTGCATCACTACATAACGTATAACGTTATATTGCATCACTATATGACGTATAACGATATATTGCATTACTAAATGAAGTATAACGTTATATTGCATCACTATATGCCGTATAACGTTATATACTATAACGTTATGTAGGAATATCGTTATACTGCATCACTATATGACGTATAACGTTATATTGCATGACTATATGACGTATAACGATATATTGCATTACTATATGACGTATAACGTCATATTGTATGATTACAGGACGAATAACGTTATATTGCATTACTAAATGACGTATAACGTTATATTGCATCATTATATGACGTATAACGTTATATACTATAACGTTATGAAGGAATATCGTTATACTGCATCACTGTATGACGTATAACGTTATATTGCATCACTATTGCACGTATAACGTTATATCGCATTACTGAATGACGTATAACGTTATATAGCTCCTCTTTATGACGTATAACGTTATGAACTATTACGTTATAACGTATAACGTTATATTGCATCACTATATGACGTATAACGTCATATTGCATGACTATAGGACGTATAACGTTATATTGCATCACTACATAACGTATAACGTTATATTGCATCACTATATGACGTATAACGATATATTGCATTACTAAATGAAGTATAACGTTATATTGCATCACTATATGCCGTATAACGTTATATACTATAACGATATGAAGGAATATCGTTATACTGCATCACTATATGACGTATAACGTTATATTGCATGACTATATGACGTATAACGATATATTGCATTACTATATGACGTATAACGTCATATTGTATGATTACAGGACGAATAACGTTATATTGCATTACTAAATGACGTATAACGTTATATTGCATCATTATATGACGTATAACGTTATATACTATAACGTTATGAAGGAATATCGTTATACTGCATCACTGTATGACGTATAACGTTATATTGCATCACTATTGCACGTATAACGTTATATCGCATTACTGAATGACGTATAACGTTATGAACTATTACGTTATAACGTATAACGTTATATTGCATCACTATATGACGTATAACGATATATTGCATTACTAAATGACGTATAACGTTATATTGCATCACTATATGACGTATAACGTTATATACTATAACGTTATGAAGGAATATCGTTATACTGCATCACTATATGACGTATAACGTTATATTGCATGACTAGCGGACGTATAACGTTATATTGCATCACTATATGACGTATAACGTCATATTGTATGATTACAGGACGAATAACGTTATATTGCATTACTAAATGACGTATAACGTTATATTGCATCATTATATGACGTATAACGTTATATACTATAACGTTATGAAGGAATATCGTTATACTGCATCACTGTATGACGTATAACGTTATATTGCATCACTATAGGACGTATTACGTTGTATACTATTACGTTAGAACGTATAAGGTTATATTGCATCACTATTGATCGTATAACGTTATATAATATTACGCTATAACGTATAACGTTGTATTGCATCAGTATAGGACGTAAACGTTATATCGCATTACTGAATGACGTATAACGTTATATAGCTTCTCTTTATGACGTATAACGTTATGAACTATTCCGTTATAACGTATAACGCTATATTGCATGACTATATGACGTATAACGTCATATTGCATGACTATAGGACGTATAACGCTATATTGCATCACTATATGACGTATAACGTTATATTGCATGACTATAGGACCTATAACGTTATATTGCATCACTACATGACATATAACGTTATATTGCATCACTATAGGACGTATTACGTTATATACTATTACGTTATAACGTATAACGTTATATTGCATCACTATATGACGTATAACGTTAAATTGCATCACTATAGCACGTATTACGCTATATACTATCACGTTATAACGTATAACGTTATATTGCATTACTAAATGACGTATAACGTTATATTGCACCACTATTGATCGTATAACGTTATATACTATTACGCTATAACGTATAACGTTGTATTGCATCACTATAGGACGTAAACGTTATATCGCATTACTGAATGACGTATAACGTTATATAGCTTCTCTTTATGACGTATAACGTTATGAGCTATTCCGTTATAACGTATAACGCAATATTGCATGACTATATGACGTATAACGTCATATTGCATGACTATAGGACGTATAACGCAATATTGCATCACTATGTGACGTATAACGTTAAATTGCATCACTATAGGACGTATTACGTTATATACTATTACGTTATAACGTATAACGTTATACTGCATCACTATATGACGTATAACGATATATTGCATTACTAAATGACGTATAACGTTATATAGCTTCTCTTTATGACGTGTAACGTTATGAACTATTACGTTATAACGTATAACGTTATATTGCATCACTATATGACGTATAACGTCATATTGCATGACTACAGGACGTATAAAGTTATATTGCATCACTATATGACGTATAACGTTATATTGCATCACTATATATCGTAGAACGTTATATTGTATTACTAAATGACGTATAACGCTATATAGCTTCTCTTTATGACGTGTAACGTTATGAACTATTACGTTATAACGTATAACGTTATATTGCATCACTATATGACGTATAACGTTAAATTGCATCACTATAGGACGTATTACGCTATATACTATCACGTTATAACGTATAACGTTATATTGCATTACTAAATGACGTATAACGTTATATTGCATCACTATTGATCGTATAACGTTATATAATATTACGCTATAACGTATAACGTTGTATTGCATCAGTATAGGACGTAAACGTTATATCGCATTACTGAATGACGTATAACGTTATATAGCTTCTCTTTATGACGTATAACGTTATGAACTATTCCGTTATAACGTATAACGCTATATTGCATGACTATATGACGTATAACGTCATATTGCATGACTGTAGGACGTATAACGCTATATTGCATCACTATATGACGTATAACGTTATATTGCATGACTATAGGACGTATAACGTTATATTGCATCACTACATGACGTATAACGTTATATTGCATCACTATAGGACGTATTACGTTATATACTATTACGTTATAACGTATAACGTTATACTGCATCACTATATGACGTATAACGATATATTGCATTACTAAATGACGTATAACGTTATATAGCTTCTCTTTATGACGTGTAACGTTATGAACTATTACGTTATAACGTATAACGTTATATTGCATCACTATATGACGTATAACGTCATATTGCATGACTACAGGACGTATAAAGTTATATTGCATCACTATATGACGTATAACGTTATATTGCATCACTATATGTCGTAGAACGTTATATTGTATTACTAAATGACGTATAACGCTATATAGCTTCTCTTTATGACGTGTAACGTTATGAGCTATTACGTTATAACGTATAACGTTATATTGCATCACTATATGACGTATAACGTTAAATTGCATCACTGTAGGACGTATTACGCTATATACTATCACGTTATAACGTATAACGTTATATTGCATTACTAAATGACGTATAACGTTATATTGCACCACTATTGATCGTATAACGTTATATACTATTACGCTATAACGTATAACGTTGTATTGCATCACTATAGGACGTAAACGTTATATCGCATTACTGAATGACGTATAACGTTATATAGCTTCTCTTTATGACGTATAACGTTATGAGCTATTCCGTTATAACGTATAACGCAATATTGCATGACTATATGACGTATAACGTCATATTGCATGACTATAGGACGTATAACGCAATATTGCATCACTATGTGACGTATAACGTTAAATTGCATCACTATAGGACGTATTACGTTATATACTATTACGTTATAACGTATAACGTTATACTGCATCACTATATGACGTATAACGATATATTGCATTACTAAATGACGTATGACGTTATATTGCACCACTATTGATCGTATAACGTTATATACTATTACGCTATAACGTATAACGTTGTATTGCATCACTATAGGACGTAAACGTTATATTGCATCACTATATGACGTATAACGTCATATTGCATGACTATAGGACGTATAACGTTATATTGCATCACTACATAACGTATAACGTTATATTGCATCACTATATGACGTATAACGATATATTGCATTACTAAATGACGTATAACGTTATATTGCATCACTATATGCCGTATAACGTTATATACTATAACGTTATGAAGGAATATCGTTATACTGCATCACTATATGACGTATAACGTTATATTGCATGACTATAGGACGTATAACGCAATATTGCATCACTATATGACGTATAACGTTAAATTGCATCACTATAGGACGTATTACGTTATATACTATTACGTTATAACGTATAACGTTATGTTGCACCACATATGGCGTATAACGTTATATACTATTACAGTATGAAGGAATAACGTTATATTGCATCACTGTATGACGTATAACGTTTTGTACTATTACGCAATAACGTATAACGTCATATTGCACGACTATAGGACGTATAAAGTTATGAAATATTGCGTCATAACGTGTAACGTTATATTGCACCACTATAGGATGTAAAACGTTATGATACATTACGTTATTACGTATAACGTTACATTGCATTACTGAATGACCTATAACGTTATATAGCTCCTCTTTATGACGTATAACGTTATGAACTATTACGTTATTACGTATAACGCTGTATTGCATCACTATAGGACGTATAAAGTTATGAACTATTACGTCATAACGTGTAACATAATATTGCATCACTATAGGACGCATTACGTTATGATCTCTTACGTCATAACAAGTAACGTTATACTGCATCACTATATGACGTATAACGTTATATTGCATAACTATATGGCGTATAACGTTATATAGCTTCGCTTTATGACGTATAATGTTATGAACTATTACGTTATAACGTATAACGTTATATTGCATCACTATATGACGTATAACGTCATATTGCATGACTATAGGACGTATAACGTTATATTGCATAACTATATGGCGTATAACGTTATATAGCTTCGCTTTATGACGTATAATGTTATGAACTATTACGTTATAACGTATAACGTTATATTGCATCACTATATGACGTATAACGTTATATTGCATAACTATATGGCGTATAACGTTATATAGCTTCGCTTTATGACGTATAATGTTATGAACTATTACGTTATAACGTATAACGCTATATTGCACGACTATATGACGTATAACGTCACATTGCATGACTATAGGACGTATAGCGCTATATTGCATCACTACATGACGTATAACGTTATATTGCATCACTATAGGACGTATTACGTTATATACTATTACGTTATAACGTATAACGTTATACTGCATCACAATAGCACGTATAACGTTATATCGCATTACTGAATGACGTATAACGTTATATAGCTTCTCTTTATGACGTATAACGTTATGAACTATTACGTTATAACGTATAACGTTATATTGCATCACTCTATGACGTATAACGTCATATTGCATGACTATAGGACGTATAACGTTATATTGCATCACTACATGACGTATAACGTTATATTGCATCACTATAGGACGTATTACGTTATATTGCATCACTATATGACGTATAACGTTATATTGCATCACTATAGGACGTAAACGTTGTATCGCATTACTGAATGACGTATAACGTTATATAGCTTCTCTTTATGACGTGTAACGTTATGAACTATTACGTTATAACGGATAACGTTATATTGCATCACTATATGACGTATAACGTCATATTGCATGACTACAGGACGTATAACGTTATATTGCATCACTATAGGATGTAATACTTTATGATATATTACGTTATTACGTATAACGTTTTATTGCATGACTATATGACGTATAACGTCATATTGCATGACTATAGGACGTATAACGTTATATTGCTTCACTACATGCCGTATAACGCTATATTGCATCACTACAGGACGTATTACGTTATATACTATTACGTTATAACGTATAACGTTATACTGCATCACTATAGCACGTATAACGTTATATCGCATTACTGAATGACGTATAACGTTATATAGCTTCTCTTTATGACGTATAACGTTATGAACTATTACGTTATAACGTATAACGTTATATTGCATCACTATATGACGCATAACGTCATATTGCATGACTATAGGACGTATAACGTTATATTGCATCACTACATGACGTATAACGTTATATTGCATCACTATAGGACGTATTACGTTATATACTATTACGTTATAACGTATAACGCTATACTGCATCACTATGTGACATATAACGATATATTGCAATACTAAATGACGTATAACGTTATATAGCTTCTCTTTATGACGTGTAACGTTATGAACTATTACGTTATAACGTATAACGTTATATTGCATCACTATATGACGTATAACGTCATATTGCATGACTACAGGACGTATAAAGTTATATTTTATCACTATATGACGTATAACGTTATATTGCATCACTATATGTCGTAGAACGTTATATTGTATTACTAAATGACGTATAACGTTATATAGCTTCTCTTTATGACGTGTAACATTATGAACTATTACGTTATAACGTATAACGTTATATTGCATCACTATATGACGTATAACGTTAAATTGCATCACTATAGGACGTATTACGCTATATACTATCACGTTATAACGTATAACGTTATATTGCATTACTAAATGACGTATAACGTTATATTGCACCACTATTGATCGTATAACGTTATATACTATTACGCTATAACGTATAACGTTGTATTGCATCACTATAGGACGTGAACGTTATATCGCATTACTGAATGACGTATAACGTTATATAGCTTCTCTTTATGACGTATAACATTATGAGCTATTCCGTTATAACGTATAACGCTATATTGCACGACTATATGACGTATAACGTCACATTGCATGACTATAGGACGTATAACGCTATATTGCATCACTATATGACGTATAACGTTAAATTGCATCACTATAGGTCGTATTACTCTATATACTATCACGTTATAACGTATAACGTTATATTGCATCACTATATGACGTATAACGATATATTGCATTACTAAATGACGTATAAAGTTATATAGCTTCTCTTTATGACGTGTAACGTTATGAACTATTACGTTATAACGGATAACGTTACATTGCATCACTATATGACGTATAACGTCATATTGCATGACTACAGGACGTATAACGTTATATTGCATCACTATAGGATGTAATACGTTATGATATATTACGTTATTACGTATAACGTTTTATTGCATGACTATATGACGTATAACGTCATATTGCATGACTATAGGACGTATAACGTTATATTGCTTCACTACATGACGTATAACGCTATATTGCATCACTATAGGACGTATAACGTTATATCGCATTACTGAATGACGTATAACGTTATATAGCTTCTCTTTATGACGTATAACGTTATGAACTATTACGTTATAACGTATAACGTAATATTGCATCACTATATGTCGTAGAACGTTATATTGTATTACTAAATGACGTATAACGGTATATAGCTTCTCTTTATGACGTGTAACGTTATGAACTATTACGTTATAACGTATAACGTTATATTGCATCACTATATGACGTATAACGTTAAATTGCATCACTATAGGACGTATTACGCTATATACTATCACGTTATAACGTACAACGTTATATTGCATTACTAAATGACGTATAACGTTATATTGCACCACTATTGATCGTATAACGTTATATACTATTACGCTATAACGTATAACGTTGTATTGCATCACTATAGGACGTAAACGTTATATCGCATTACTGAATGACGTATAACGTTATATAGCTTCTCTTTATGACGTATAACATTATGAGCTATTCCGTTATAACGTATAACGCTATATTGCACGACTATATGACGTATAGCGTCACATTGCATGACTATAGGACGTATAACGCTATATTGCATCACTACATGACGTATAACGTTATATTGCATCACCATAGGGCGTATTACGTTATATTGCATCACTATATGACGTATAACGTTATATTGCATCACTATAGGACGTATAACGTTATATTGCATCACCATAGGACGTATTACGTTATATTGCATCACTATATGACGTATAACGTTATATCGCATTACTGAATGACGTATAACGTTATATAGCTTCTCTTTATGACGTGTAACGTTATGAACTATTACGTTATAACGGATAACGTTAAATTGCATCACTATATGACGTATAACGTCATATTGCATGACTACAGGACGTATAACGTTATATTGCATCACTATAGGATGTAATACGTTATGATATATTACGTTATTACGTATAACGTTTTATTGCATCACTATATGACGTAGAATGTTATACTGCATCACTATATGTCGTAGAACGTTATATTGCATTACTAAATGACGTATAACGGTATATAGCTTCTCTTTATGACGTGTAACGTTATGAACTATTACGTTATAACGTATAACGTTATATTGCATCACTATATGACGTATAACGTTAAATTGCATCACTATAGGACGTATTACGCTATATACTATCACGTTATAACGTATAACGTTATATTGCATTACTAAATGACGTATAACGTTATATTGCACCACTATTGATCGTATAACGTTATATACTATTACGCTATAACGTATAACGTTGTATTGCATCACTATAGGACGTAAACGTTATATCGCATTACTGAATGACGTATAACGTTATATAGCTTCTCTTTATGACGTATAACATTATGAGCTATTCCGTTATAACGTATAACGCTATATTGCACGACTATATGACGTATAGCGTCACATTGCATGACTATAGGACGTATAACGCTATATTGCATCACTACATGACGTATAACGTTATATTGCATCACCATAGGGCGTATTACGTTATATTGCATCACTATATGACGTATAACGTTATATTGCATCACTATAGGACGTATAACGTTATATTGCATCACCATAGGACGTATTACGTTATATTGCATCACTATATGACGTATAACGTTATATCGCATTACTGAATGACGTATAACGTTATATAGCTTCTCTTTATGACGTGTAACGTTATGAACTATTACGTTATAACGGATAACGTTAAATTGCATCACTATATGACGTATAACGTCATATTGCATGACTACAGGACGTATAACGTTATATTGCATCACTATAGGATGTAATACGTTATGATATATTACGTTATTACGTATAACGTTTTATTGCATCACTATATGACGTAGAATGTTATACTGCATCACTATATGTCGTAGAACGTTATATTGTATTACTAAATGACGTATAACGGTATATAGCTTCTCTTTATGACGTGTAACGTTATGAACTATTACGTTATAACGTATAACGTTATATTGCATCACTATATGACGTATAACGTTAAATTGCATCACTATAGGACGTATTACGCTATATACTATCACGTTATAACGTACAACGTTATATTGCATTACTAAATGACGTATAACGTCATATTGCATGACTACAGGACGTATAACGTTATGTTGCATCACTATAGGATGTAATACGTTATGATATATTACGTTATTACGTATAACGTTTTATTGCATCACTATATGACGTAGAATGTTATACTGCATCACTATATGACGTATAACGTCATATTGCATGACTATAGGACGTATAACGTTATATTGCTTCACTACATGACGTATAACGCTATATTGCACCACTATAGGACGTATTACGTTATATACTATTACGTTATAACGTATAACGTTATACTGCATCACTATAGCACGTATAACGTTATATCGCATTACTGAATGACGTATAACGTTATATAGCTTCTCTTTATGACGTATAACGTTATGAACTATTACGTTATAACGTATAACGTAATATTGCATCACTATATGTCGTAGAACGTTATATTGTATTACTAAATGACGTATAACGGTATATAGCTTCTCTTTATGACGTGAAACGTTATGAACTATTACGTTATAACGTATAACGTTATATTGCATCACTATATGACGTATAACGTTAAATTGCATCACTATAGGACGTATTACGCTATATACTATCACGTTATAACGTATAACGTTATATTGCATCACTATATGACGTATAACGATATAATGCATTAATAATGACGTATAACGTTATATAGCTCCTCTTTATGACGTGTAACGTTATGAACTATTACGTTATAACGGATAACGTTATATTGCATCACTATATGACGTATAACGTCATATTGCATGACTATAGGACGTATAACATTATATTGCATCACCATAGGACGTATTACGTTATATACTATTACGGTATAACGTATAACGTCATACTGCATCACTATAGCACGTATAACGTTATATCGCATTACTGAATGACGTATAACGTTATATAGCTTCTCTTTATGACGTATAACGTTATGAACTATTACGTTATAACGTATAACGTTATATTGCATCACTATATGACGTATAACGTCATATTGCATGACTATAGGACGTATAACGATATATTGCATTACTAAATGACGTATAACGTTAAATTGCATCACTATAGGATGTATTACGCTATATACTATCACGTTATAACGTATAACGTTATACTGCATCACTATATGACATATAACGATATATTGCATTACTAAATGACGTATAACGTTATATAGCTTCTCTTTATGACGTGTAACGTTATGAACTATTACGTTATAACGTATAACTTTATATTGCATCACTATATGACGTATAACGTCATATTGCATGACTACAGGACGTATAAAGTTATATTGCATCACTATATGACGTATAACGTTATATTGCATCACTATACGTCGTAGACCGTTATATTGTATTACTAAATGACGTATAACGTTATATAGCTTCTCTTTATGACGTGTAACGTTATGAACTATTACGTTATAACGTATAACGTTATATTGCATCGCTATATGACGTATAACGTTAAATTGCATCACTATAGGACCTATTACGCTATATACTATCACGTTATAACGTATAACGTTATATTGCATTACTAAATGACGTATAACGTTATATTGCACCACTATTGATCGTATAACGTTATATACTATTACGCTATAACGTATAACGTTGTAGTGCATCACTATAGGACGTAAACGTTATATCGCATTACTGAATGACGTATAACGTTATATAGCTTCTCTTTATGACGTATAACGTTATGAGCTATTCCGTTATAACGTATAACGCTATATTGCATGACTATATGACGTATAACGTCATATTGCATGACTATAGGACGTATAACGCTATATTGCATCACTATATGACGTATAACGTTAAATTGCATCACTATAGGATGTATTACGCTATATACTATCACGTTATAACGTATAACGTTATATTGCATCACTATATGACGTATAACGATATATTGCATTAATAATGACGTATAACGTTATATAGCTCCTCTTTATGACGTGTAACGTTATGAACTATTACGTTATAACGGATAACGTTATATTGCATCACTATATGACGTATAACGTCATATTGCATGACTATAGGACGTATAACGTTATATTGCATCACTACATAACGTATAATGTTATATTGCATCACTATATGACGTATAACGATATATTGCATTACTAAATGACCTATAACGTTATATTGCATTACTAAATGACGTATAACGTTATATTGCATCATTATATGACGTATAACGTTATATACTATAACGTTATGAAGGAATATCGTTATACTGCATCACTATATGACGTATAACGTTATATTGCATCACTATATGACGTATAACGATATATTGCATTTCTAAATGACGTATAACGTTATATAGCTCCTCTTTATGACGTGTAACGTTATGAACTATTACGTTATAACGGATAACGTTATATTGCATCACTATATGACGTATAACGTCATATTGCATGACTATAGGACGTATAACGTTATATTGCATCACTACATAACGTATAATGTTATATTGCATCACTATATGACGTATAACGATATATTGCATTACTAAATGACGTATAACGTTATATTGCATCACTATATGACGTATAACGTCATATTGTATGACTACAGGACGAATAACGTTATATTGCATTACTAAATGGCGTATAACGTTATATTGCATCATTATATGACGTATAACGTTATATTGCATCACTATATGTCGTAGAACGTTATATTGTATTACCAAATGACGTATAACGTTATATAGCTTCTCTTTATGACGTGTAATGTTATAAACTATTACGTTATAACGTATAACTTTATATTGCATCACTATATGACGTATAACGTTATACTGCATCACTATATGACGTATAATGTTATATTGCATTACTAAATGACGTATAACGTTATATTGCACCACTATTGATCGTATAACGTTATATACTATTACGCTATAACGTATAACGTTGTATTGCTTCACTATAGGACGTAAACGTTATATCGCATTACTGAATGACGTATAACGTTATATAGCTTCTCTCTATGAGCTATAACATTATGAGCTATTCCGTTATAACGTATAACGCTATATTGCACGACTATATGACGTATAACGTCACATTGCATGACTATAGGACGTATGACGCTATATTGCTTCACTATATGACGTATAACGTTAAATTGCATCACTGTAGGACGTATTACGCTATATACTATCACACTATAACGTATAACGTTATATTGCATCACTATATGACGTATAACGGTATATTGCATTACTAAATGACGTATAACGTTATATAGCTTCTCTTTATGACGTGTAACGTTATGAGCTATTACGTTATAACGGATAACGTTATATTGCATCACTATATGACGTATAACGTCATATTGCATGACTACAGGACGTATAACGTTATATTGCACCACTATTGATCGTATAACGTTATATACTATTACGCTATAACGTATAACGTTGTAGTGCATCACTATAGGACGTAAAGGTTATATCGCATTACTGAATGACGTATAACGTTATATAGCTTCTCTTTATGACGTATAACGTTATGAGCTATTCCGTTATAACGTATAACGCTATATTGCATGACTATATGCCGTATAACGTCATATTGCATGACTATAGGACGTATAACGCTATATTGCATCACTACATGACGTATAACGTTGAATTGCATCACTATAGGACGTATTACGCTATATACAATCACGTTATAACGTATAACGTTATATTGCATCACTATATGACGTATAACGATATATTGCATTACTAAATAACGTATAACGTTATATGGCTTCTCTTTATGACGTGTAACGTTATGAACTATTACGTTATAACGGATAACGTTATATTGCATCACTACATAACGTATAATGTTATATTGCATCACTATATGACGTATAACGATATATTGCATTACTAAATGACGTATAACGTTATATTGCATCACTATATGACGTATAACGTTATATACTATAACGTTATGAAGGAATATCGTTATACTGCATCACTATATGACGTATAACGTTATATTGCATGACTATAGGACGTATAACGTTATATTGCATCACTATATGACGTATAACGTCATATTGTATGACTACAGGACGAATAACGTTATATTGCATTACTAAATGACGTATAACGTTATATTGCATCATTATATGACGTATAACGTTATGTACTATAACGTTATGAAGGAATATCGTTATACTGTATCACTATATGACGTCTAACGTTATATTGCATCACTATAGGACGTATTACGTGGTATACTATTACGTTATAACGTATAACGTTATATTGAATCACTATATGACGTATAACGTTATATTGCATCACTATATGTCGTAGAACGTTATATTGTATTACTAAATGACGTATAACGTTATATAGCTTCTCTTTATGACGTGTAACGTTATGAACTATTACGTTATAACGTATAACGTTATATTGCATCACTATATGACGTATAACGTTATACTGCATCACTATATGACGTATAACGTTAAATTGCATCACTATAGGACGTATTACGCTATATACTATCACGTTATAACGTATAACGTTATATTGCATTACAAAATGACGTATAACGTTATATTGCACCACCATTGATCGTATAACGTTATATACTATTACGCTATAACGTATAACGTTGTAGTGCATCACTATAGGACGTAAAGGTTATATCGCATTACTGAATGACGTATAACGTTATATAGCTTCTCTTTATGGCGTATAACGTTATGAGCTATTCCGTTATAACGTATAACGCTATATTGCATGACTATATGACGTATAACGTCATATTGCATGTCTATAGGACGTATAACGCTATATTGCATCACTATATGACGTATAACGTTAAATTGCATCACTATTGGACGTATTACGCTATATACTACCACGTTATAACGTATAACGTTATATTGCATCACTATATGACGTATAACGATATATTGCATTACTAAATGACGTATAACGTTATATAGCTTCTCTTTATGACGTGTAACGTTATGAACTATTACGTTATAACGGATAACGTTATATTGCATCACTATATGACGTATAACGTCATATTGCATGACTATAGGACGTATAACGTTATATTACATCACTACATAACGTATAATGTTATATTGCATCACTATATGACGTATAACGATATATTGCATTACTAAATGACGTATAACGTTATATTGCATCACTATATGACGTATAACGTTATATACTATAACGTTATGAAGGAATATCGTTATACTGTATCACTATATGACGTCTAACGTTATATTGCATCACTATAGGACGTATTACGCTATATACTATCACGTTATAACGTATAACGTTATATTGCATTACAAAATGACGTATAACGTTATATTGCACCACCATTGATCGTATAACGTTATATACTATTACGCTATAACGTATAACGTTGTATTGCATCACTATAGGACGTAAACGTTATATCGCATTACTGAATGACGTATAACGTTATATAGCTTCTCTTTATGACGTATAACATTATGAGCTATTCCGTTATAACGTATAACGCTATATTGCACGACTATATGACGTATAGCGTCACATTGCATGACTATAGGACGTATAACGCTATATTGCATCACTACATGACGTATAACGTTATATTGCATCACCATAGGGCGTATTACGTTATATTGCATCACTATATGACGTATAACATTATATTGCATCACTATAGGACGTATAACGTTATATTGCATCACCATAGGACGTATTACGTTATATTGCATCACTATATGACGTATAACGTTATATCGCATTACTGAATGACGTATAACGTTATATAGCTTCTCTTTATGACGTGTAACGTTATGAACTATTACGTTATAACGGATAACGTTAAATTGCATCACTATATGACGTATAACGTCATATTGCATGACTACAGGACGTATAACGTTATATTGCATCACTATAGGATGTAATTCGTTATGATATATTACGTTATTACGTATAACGTTTTATTGCATCACTATATGACGTAGAATGTTATACTGCATCACTATATGTCGTAGAACGTTATATTGTATTACTAAATGACGTATAACGGTATATAGCTTCTCTTTATGACGTGTAACGTTATGAACTATTACGTTATAACGTATAACGTTATATTTCATCACTATATGACGTATAACGTTAAATTGCATCACTATAGGACGTATTACGCTATATACTATCACGTTATAACGTACAACGTTATATTGCATTACTAAATGACGTATAACGTCATATTGCATGACTACAGGACGTATAACGTTATATTGCATCACTATAGGATGTAATTCGTTATGATATATTACGTTATTACGTATAACGTTTTATTGCATCACTATATGACGTAGAATGTTATACTGCATCACTATATGTCGTAGAACGTTATATTGTATTACTAAATGACGTATAACGGTATATAGCTTCTCTTTATGACGTGTAACGTTATGATATATTACGTTATTACGTATAACGTTATATTGCATCACTACATGACGTATAACGTTATATTGCATCACCATAGGACGTATTACGTTATATTGCATCACTATATGACGTATAACGATATATTGCATTACTAAATGACGTATAACGTTATATAGCTTCTCTTTATGACGTGTAACGTTATGAACTATTACGTTATAACGGATAACGTTAAATTTTATCACTATATGACGTATAACGTCATATTGCATGACTACAGGACGTATAACGTTATGTTGCATCACTATAGGATGTAATACGTTATGATATATTACGTTATTACGTATAACGTTTTATTGCATCACTATATGACGTAGAATGTTATACTGCATCACTATATGACGTATAACGTCATATTGCATGACTATAGGACGTATAACGTTATATTGCTTCACTACATGACGTATAACGCTATATTGCACCACTATAGGACGTATTACGTTATATACTATTACGTTATAACGTATAACGTTATACTGCATCACTATAGCACGTATAACGTTATATCGCATTACTGAATGACGTATAACGTTATATAGCTTCTCTTTATGACGTATAACGTTATGAACTATTACGTTATAACGTATAACGTAATATTGCATCACTATATGTCGTAGAACGTTATATTGTATTACTAAATGACGTATAACGGTATATAGCTTCTCTTTATGACGTGTAACGTTATGAACTATTACGTTATAACGTATAACGTTATATTGCATCACTATATGACGTATAACGTTAAATTGCATCACTATAGGACGTATTACGCTATATACTATCACGTTATAGCGTATAACGTTATATTGCATCACTATATGACGTATAACGATATATTGCATTAATAATGACGTATAACGTTATATAGCTCCTCTTTATGACGTGTAACGTTATGAACTATTACGTTATAACGGATAACGTTATATTGCATCACTATATGACGTATAACGTCATATTGCATGACTATAGGACGTATAACATTATATTGCATCACCATAGGACGTATTACGTTATATACTATTACGGTATAACGTATAACGTCATACTGCATCACTATAGCACGTATAACGTTATATCGCATTACTGAATGACGTATAACGTTATATAGCTTCTCTTTATGACGTATAACGTTATGAACTATTACGTTATAACGCATAACGTTATATTGCATCACTATATGACGTATAACGTCATATTGCATGACTATAGGACGTATAACGATATATTGCATTACTAAATGACGTATAACGTTAAATTGCATCACTATAGGATGTATTACGCTATATACTATCACGTTATAACGTATAACGTTATACTGCATCACTATATGACATATAACGATATATTGCATTACTAAATGACGTATAACGTTATATAGCTTCTCTTTATGACGTGTAACGTTATGAACTATTACGTTATAACGTATAACTTTATATTGCATCACTATATGACGTATAACGTCATATTGCATGACTACAGGACGTATAATGTTATATTGCATCACTATATGACGTATAACGTTATATTGCATCACTATACGTCGTAGACCGTTATATTGTATTACTAAATGACGTATAACGTTATATAGCTTCTCTTTATGACGTGTAACGTTATGAACTATTACGTTATAACGTATAACGTTATATTGCATCGCTATATGACGTATAACGTTAAATTGCATCACTATAGGACGTATTACGCTATATACTATCACGTTATAACGTATAACGTTATATTGCATTACTAAATGACGTATAACGTTATATTGCACCACTATTGATCGTATAACGTTATATACTATTACGCTATAACGTATAACGTTGTAGTGCATCACTATAGGACGTAAACGTTATATCGCATTACTGAATGACGTATAACGTTATATAGCTTCTCTTTATGACGTATAACGTTATGAGCTATTCCGTTATAACGTATAACGCTATATTGCATGACTATATGACGTATAACGTCATATTGCATGACTATAGGACGTATAACGCTATATTGCATCACTATATGACGTATAACGTTAAATTGCATCACTATAGGATGTATTACGCTATATACTATCACGTTATAACGTATAACGTTATATTGCATCACTATATGACGTATAACGATATATTGCATTAATAATGACGTATAACGTTATATAGCTCCTCTTTATGACGTGTAACGTTATGAACTATTACGTTATAACGGATAACGTTATATTGCATCACTATATGACGTATAACGTCATATTGCATGACTATAGGACGTATAACGTTATATTGCATCACTACATAACGTATAATGTTATATTGCATCACTATATGACGTATAACGATATATTGCATTACTAAATGACCTATAACGTTATATTGCATCACTATATGACGTATAACGTCATATTGTATGACTACAGGACGAATAACGTTATATTGCATTACTAAATGACGTATAACGTTATATTGCATCATTATATGACGTATAACGTTATATTGCATCACTATAGGACGTATAACGTTATATTGCATCACCATACGACGTATTACGTTATATACTATTACG